>NW_018108297.1:155693-172718 GCF_000183805.2 Loa loa | reverse complement strand
AAAAAAAGGAAGTTTTCTAATATCAAGCTAATTATACGATCGTAAGGGGAAGAAAAAAAAAGTTACAAGAAACAAAATACTCAAAATGATAAAATTTGAGTCAAAAAAGACAAAAAGGGAAAAAAAGCAGGGGAGAATTTATGTTTGCAGAACAAGGCTATCAAATTGATAGCTGAATAATTGTTGTGCAAGAAAGAGGAAAGACGGAAATATGTTATTGGAGCGGATTCATAAATTATCACATTTACTATTCCAAGCTTGGGAGAATTCTTCGAACGCTTCAAATTATTCATCTCATGAAAATCACTGCTTTTCATCACCCAATCCAATCCTCCTAAGTAGATTTCAGGAATTTCCTTCCTTTTCGCTTTTTTAATCAAATTTTTATTTTTATTTTTATTTTTTACATTACAAATTCCGCTTCTTTTTTTTTATTTCGGGATAATCTATCTGTTTTTCAGTTAATTTTCTTCCAAAAGAAAGAAAAAAAGAACATAGAAATGATCCATTTTGGCAATGATTGTTAGAAAATTTTCAATTTCCGAAAAATTTTCTCCAGATTGAAAAAGAAGCTGGAATTGAAGAAATCAGAACCTTTAAGAAATTGCTATATATTTGCAATTTATGTGAATTTCGTTTCTTTTTTTCTTTTGAAAATTAAACACTTTCCAAAATTTCAAATTTACTCATTTGTTTAAAAACCAAAACAAACACAAGCGTCAGTCAAAAAATTTCCGCAAAAATCATAAATCATTGAAAAATCAAATTAAATTTAAAAGACGTGAGAATGATTTGAAACATGAATGATGAAACAATCATACACGGTATATATATACTATTTTAAAGCTTAATAAAAGAAATGTTGGGAAGGTATTTGAATAGATCACTAGATTCGGGCTTATCATATATGTTATCACAAATGATTGGTAGCAATTACGAAGAACTTTTTTTTAAGATCTATTTTCAACGATTTAGTTTTCAAAAAATCTGAAAACATGTCAATGATTTCTTACTACTAAGCCACCATAAAATAGACGAACAATATGACAGAATTTGCTTTGGTAGGGTAACATAGATTACTTGCAGAGAGTTTTTAAAATGAAAATCGCAAAAGTTACTAATATCTGATACTAAGCTTAGCTTTCACTTCCAATCAAAATAAACAAATATTAAGGAGATGCATGTATCTTTGCTTAATTCATATGTTAAATCCTTTGAGTAAATTCAGCAAAAGTGAGCTTTATGATTTATAATAAAATAGCATTAAACAAATTTTTCAAAATAGTCGCCGATTTCAAAATTTTATTTTCACTGCAAATGTTTCAAAAATGATAGCACTACAAAGTTTTCCCTAAATTGAAAAGAATCTGCAATGGCAAGCAACGACCACTCAAAATTATCAAAACAAACGGAACAAGTTCACATCCCTACTGAGCTGTTATTTGCTTCTGCTTTCTTCAAACCATACTAATTTCTTCATGCATCCATAAATTTTTTCAAAAGAAACTTATGCTAACTCAATTTGCCATTCGAAACTATTATCCGTGATGACACCACTTCGATCGTTGTATTCGATTCTTGAAGATCCTTTCGACGAAATCCATTCATCATTCATCAATTCGTGCAAAATGCTGAATTTGTTTCGTCAAAATCTACCTGTCATTTTAAGGCTTTATTAATGTATCCCATAAATTTCAGGAATTTTTGCAAATATTAAACAGAATAAAGCCTGAATCCTC
This sequence comes from Loa loa, assembly GCF_000183805.2. NCBI lineage: Eukaryota > Metazoa > Nematoda > Chromadorea > Rhabditida > Onchocercidae > Loa > Loa loa. Next base: position 170,979 of record NW_018108297.1, on the reverse strand, counting down.
ATTTTTCTGTCTGGAATCTGATGTTTTTCCTTTCAATTCCTTCAAAAAAAAAATTTTTTTGAAAAAATTTTGAAAGATTTTAATTTAAACTTTATGACAGAGTAAATTACCGAACAACCACAGCTATATCAATAAGTTTGCGACTTATGACTTTCAAAATTTTAAAGCTCGCAATCATTTCATGAGATTCATATCAATAATACTGCAGCCCCTAAACTTACTTGTAGCTGGACCAGTATTTACCCACTAATTACAATTATGGAGACGAAAAAGTATGAAAACAGATCTACAATCTTTTGGGAGTTATCCGAAATATAGGTAAACGACAGTTGTACTTCTGCAAATACTTTAGGTTCAAAGGGAAAGAGCAAAGAGAAAATGTTATAGTTTACACTTAACTTTACTGAGCAAAAAAAAGGAACACCCTTTTCAGTGTTTCTCAGAGAAAAACTCATTTCAAAAGCTCATCTAATGTATACTACTCTGGTTTTGCTGTCCTCATTAACTTTTCAAAGTTTGCAAGAACACAGATATTCCCATGAGTGATATTTTCCCGATGTATATCTACTGATATAAGAAAAAAGAAAAAGAAAAACCACACGGCTGTAGTTATATCTTTCAAAAGACTTAGAAGCTTGCTGTCAGACCGTTTTTAGTCTATTCTCTGGTTAGGCTTTTGAAATGATTCGAACCCCTGTCCTTCTAAACTGCCCAATAAGCAGCAGTGAAATGCCCTAACAACTTAATTTAACTATTGCTACGCAACGAAAAGAACTGGGAACATTTACTAAAATATCACATATTACAATAAATAACAATGAAAGCTGGAAAGTCTAGAGCTGCAAACAGTTTCAAGCAAACAGAAAGCACACAAATGAAATATTGCCATTAAGAAGTGAAGTCACTTAACAGATCAAAAAAACTTAAGAAAGTGAGTGCCGTTACTCCGCTACTCTCATGATTCAGTTCATTATGTTTTAAGTTGAGAAAATGTTGTATCCTTTTCAATCATTTCCAGACCGATTACAGATGGACGATAACTTCTGACGAAGATTCAGTTATCATATATGATCCCTTTTACATGGAATTATAACTAATTCGACAAACACCCGATTTTGAAAGAAAATAAACACACTTGAGTACGGAAAACTGTACTATCAACAAACAAGTATTTCAGCGAGCATCTGAATTTCCAATTCTTCATTTCATGAAGATCCGACAAAAATATTCCACTAAGTGTTTCAATAAATAAAATTCTGACAGCCACAGAAACATTAAAGGAAGCTAAACGTCAGTGGATATACAAGAATTTGCTTTTACCGAGCTAAATTCATCATTATCCACTGTAAAACCTCGATTACGTAAATTTTCATCCAAATACCACCTGAAAAATCATTTATTAACACAAAGGAAGCATCAAACCAGAGATAAAATTAGCAAAATACAGTGAATGCAAAAAGCGAAACGTTTACAAGGCATACAAAAATTTCGAAAAATTCACCTGTAAGCATCGTATTTCTGCCGAATACGAAAAGAGTATTGTTTCTCTTCATCTTCCAATATTTTTAAAAAGTTCTCAAGTTCTGGAACCTCAAACATATCCCACTGAAATCACAGCAATTTCAATATGCATTCTTTTTTTTTCGGGAAACATGAACTAAAACTTTTAGTAAACAACGAATGATTTCAAATCTTCTCAGCTAAGAAAAAAAGACAAGTGGAATTTTTGTAAACAAGTACAAACCAAAATATCGCCTGTATCGTTCTCCTGTAAAACTAATTGCCGTTTCTCACCCTTCTCTTCCCATAAGCGCACAATTTTAAGCGGAAATGATTCGTCCGGAATGCGGGTTAAACTAACTTAAATCACACCTGATTTTCAGAAGAAAATATCACAAAAAATCAGGGGAAATTAAAATAAATGAATAGACCGAAACAAAAAGTTCGGCAAGACTTAAGTTATACTTAGGAATGCGAAGTCATGGTAAACAGTATTTTGTAAAAACATACAATTTTATACTTAAAAATGTAAAGTCCTGCCAAATAATATTTTGTAAAAACATACAATTCTGTACATTTGGACTTTCTGGAAACTGACAGACGCGTTCATACAGTGCAAACTTCCGTGGATTATCTGCAACTCGGAATTTCCGCAGTAAAGTTACAATCATTTCTCTGAAAAAAAAAGATGTGAGATTTATTTGGCTAAATAACGAAATGAAAGAGACATATTTAAAATAAAATTATTTGTAGTGAATAAGAATGGACATAATCTATACATGCCTGGTAGTCATTTTGCTACTTATATTCACATTCTTTATAGTATTTCTCGGAAGGAAAAATGTTGTGATTGTCCTTAAGGAACTGGTAGTTATAGACCCTAAAAAAAAGTAAATAGATTTTCATTCATAAAATGTTTCCAATGTATCGAAATTCATAAAAAATCCATTCATAAAATGTTTCCAATCCATCGAAAAATCAAAATGCCTTCCTTCAAGGCTTACTAATGGTTCGAAACTTAATGTAGAACGCTACAAGATGACATCATGTTGAAAAACTCACCTGATTCATTAGTAACATCCAAAAATGAAAGTGAATCGCCTGCTACCACATTTATAGGTCGCATAAAATTCATGTGAATTTGTACAAAACCGCTCGTTTCATCTTTTTGTTCCTGTATAAATTTATGATTTGTTCATAACACTCTGAATATAAAAGCTCAAAAGGACAAAAAAATGTGTTACGAAAGCTTTAACTTTATTTATGTTTCCAAATTTCTAAATGACAAAAACAGTGGCTCCCAATTGGTGGCCCCCGAGAACTAAAAAATAGTCGGCGAGGTTGATGCGTGGTGAGTAAAAAGCAGGTGAAGCTGTTTGACATTATAATGCTAGTCTAAGTTAAACCAATACGCTAAAAGTTTTGATTTAAGTTTGTTTCCAAATTAATAGAATTTAATGTTTTTGAACTTGTGGTCTCCGTTACAAATAAAAAAGCCAAAGTGGTCCCTGGCCAGGATTTCGGGAACTATTGGACTTGAAACTTTATAAAAAAGCCATGTAAAGAACGATGCAAACCTCAAGAATGTCGTCATTTTCAGTGAACATTTTGAGATTTGAACAAGAAGTTACAGCTAATTCATGGCACGAATTCAAGGTACTATCGGCCGTTTTGCAATCAAGTGTTACCAGCGATCTACATTTTGCGTGACAAGTGTAATTGCAGTCTGCAAGAAAAAAGTTCGACATAATTAACTCGAGATTTTTCGGAATTTGGATCCTTTATTTGAAAAAAAAAAAAACTTGTACAGTGCTTCCGTAGCTTACTACTTTCAAGATTCAATAGTCACCGACCACAGGATTTTTTATAGAATTAACTTACTATCACACTTCACAGCTCGTGTCAAAAATCCCCACATAAAATCTCCACATTTGTCACACCAGGTTGGATGGGTAACAGATAGTGACCTGAAATGACCGAAAAGTATTTAACCAGATTTAAACTAATAAAAAAATTCATCTGTTTTGAAATATCTTACAAGAAATCGTGTCCTTTTCCTGGATGACTACAACCTGTAATAAGATTCTTCAATGGGCCAAAGTGCTGCAAAGCAAGGGTATCATCATAACCAGCTTCTTCCCATAACCACGAGCCTATCGTATCACTCTGTAAGTCGAATCGACTAATAATCCATTTGCGATTAATTTAATACCACTAAGAAACTTAAAAACCCTGTAATACATAAAAACGTGTGTCAATGATAAGAATAGCAACAATAGCAAGAACAACAATAATCAAGGAAAATGAAAGTTGAAAGAGAGAACTGAATACAATTATAGAGTTGTTTAAAATAAAAATATTGAGCTCACTCCATTTACGTCTATTCCTGGATCACAGCATGTCTCTAACTTCTCTGAAACATCATCCAGCCTCTGCTCCGGTTGATCATCTTTGCAGTCCACTTTTTCTTCGGCTTTGTCACTGGGTAACTAGAAATTATAAAAAAAGCTCCTAATGCCTTAACTAGTAATTTAGAAGCTGTAACTCTGCAGTTCAGTACTAAAGAATGCACTTTATCTCCACATTTCAACATCAAATCGTGACAGACTAAGTGCACTGACTGCCTCCTCCCAGCGTATTTATCTCCAGTTTAAAAAAAAATTTCCAAAAAATGTGGCTTCAAATTTCCGTCAATAATCACGGATTCAGCTCCAATACAGTCCACTTTCCTCCCTCACCTCTAGTTATTATTCCAAATAACTGGGAGGGCACTTACCACTTCCTCTGTTGGTACTATATAACTGAAATTCCTAACTCCAAGTTGGCTCAACCATTCCGGCATATTAAGCTGTGAGATCCTTGCACGTAATCCGGAAAACCACCTCAAAAAACGGGAAGTAAACCTTTATCACACAATAAATATGGGAAGTCTAAAAGTAAACATGATTAAAACAAATAAAATCTTCATATTCTTAACTGACTAACTTAATCCAAAAGTAGCAAAAAAAATTTACAAAACGAAATTCAAACTGAAGTATGCAATAGACAATGAACCGAATAAATTCATGCAATCTTTCTATGAAAATTCTTCACGTCTAGAACACATGAAAAAGTGACAAACGAAACTGACTAATACCTCGACTGTTGCGTGGCAGATTGACGTGATCGCATATGTTTCCCATCATTTCCGTTGCTACTATCCACACCATAATCCAAGGTCTTACTCATATCAGCTATATCACATTAGCCTATCTAGAATTATCGTAATAATTAGAGAATAATCCTTATGCCCCGTAGGTTAGGTAAGCTACTCCTCGCATCGCTTGCGGGTAGGAAAAGTGTGGACGAACGTCCGAATTTTACACAAGTTTCAGTGAAACAAAATTCGAGTAAAACCAAAATCGAAGATGGGTGAGTGAGGATGAAGGAAACATTCCGCTAGTCACGAGACACCCTCATCGGACACTTCATGGCGCAACTGGTAAGGTGGTCGTGTGTGTTACCAGGATGATGAGACTAGGTACGGTTCTTCATTCTTTCTCATGTCCGTCATACAAAACCAAAAGGCAGTTTAGATGAAGATTCAGTCTCGAATGGAATCGAATCTTTATATTGTCTTCTCTTTGTTACTTTTCTCCCTTCATTCTTCCTTTAGTAGTTAGTAACATAGATAATTGTCTTTCCTAAAAATCTATCATAAAGAGAGCAATATTTGCGGTTTCTTCTTGATTTCAACTTATATTCTAGTCCGTTTCTTGAGCAAATCTCATCATACACCGTCATTATCTTTAACCAATGATAAAACAAGAGTAACCCTCATCATATTAATGACTTCAATCGAGATTAAAAGGAATTTGAATGACATTGATTTTTTCTCTCCCTCCTTCTTTTTGTTGCTTTATTGAAAAAGAAAATCATTTTCATTTTCATTTCATTTCATCCTTCCCTTTTCTCCCTTCTCATATTTACGACATACTAAACTAAAAGTAAATTTTGAGTAATAGGCAAAGAGGAACTAACGTTAGCATACCGAATTAGAAGATTTTCAAGAAGTATCACCAAAATTAGTGTGAGGACGAATTAAATGTTCAAATAAAATAGGGACAATTCATTAAATAGGTTCTACATTTTGCAGAATTTTTCAAAAGTCTGGTGAAATTTTCCAAGTTTATTAAGAAAAAGGACCCAATGATTAGGAGAGCTGACCGGGAAAGAAAAAAATAGGCCGAATGATACAAATAGGTATTAATATCGATATCGAATATTTAGATAGTACTTTATGATGGTAAAGCAAGCGAATATACGAATCAGTATCATTCAATGGATAGCCGTTTGATTACACTCTGATTTTCTAAAGATCAACAACTAAATAAAATTTCAAAATTTCGAAGGATGGGCAGAAAATCTGCTGCAAAATATTGATGACACAATATGCAAAGAGCAGATGGAAATTCCAATAGTTGAGAGTACTGGTTTTCTCGCAGTTCACATTGTTTCTTCTAAATGAAGTGTTTAATTTTAGTACGTGTGCAGTTGTTCCATGTCCATTCATCTTGTCTTTTTGCTCGATCTGTACTTTTTAGTTGTGAAGCAGTTTGGTTGTGCACATCAACCTATGGATATGATACCCACGAAAAAAAAATGTTAGTGGTTATAATCTATTTCTATTAAGTCGGAGGACAGCAGTACGAAAATTACAGCTATAATTCTCGTATTGTTGTCCTCCGACTTAATAGAAAATGTCATTGCCAGATTTAATCTTTAAGAAACCTATAACTACCTGCCATTCCAAAATTTTTACTTTCTCCCACAGCAATTCTAGATTATACGTTGTTCCATCCCAAGTTATAATAAATAACTTCGATTTACCTCCAAACACAAGCACTACCAACAGCATCCATCTGAAGATGTTCCTATCCCATATCTTCTTTTCGTCTGCTTAGCAATTTGATAGCTTAATAAAGAATGAATGAAAGTGATACACTGTGAGGCATACGATCGTATACCTCTCCTTCCAGATATACCGTGATTTACAAGCGATTTATTACACTTCAAGACCATGTGTCAGCAATAGCAAAAATAGGATACGTTTTAAAAAGTACATTGAAATAATGATGTCATGAAATATACTATTGAAATATTGGGATTACTGAATTGTACCAATTACATTAGAAAAACATGAAATTTGACCAAACTTCATTTTTCGAACTAAAAGAAAAGTAGGAACTACTGCAATGTGCCGTTTCCGGAACTTAATTTGTATCTGAAAATATCCTGAACAAACAGTCAGGACAGATCCAAAGATTATTACCTATAAGCATCATAAATTATTAATGACTTGAAAACAAGTCGGTAAGATTATGCTTTTTGTCAGTCGAAAATGCATTGAACGCGCACTTGATAATGCTTTGGCATATTTCAAACTCAAACAAGCAGCATTTCTTGGGCCCACAAATATTTCACTACTTATTATGCTGCAACATTTCCTTCCAAGTGCTAGAAAAACAGACGTCAGTTCTCCCCTTCGTGAGAAAAACTGTTTTTAGCGGTATAGATGTTAGCCTATACTTTTACGATGCAACAATCCTAGAATTCTAAGCTTAAGAATCTATGATACTGTCAGCAACAATACCTGACTTCGTAACGTATTCAGGAAGTTGATTGGTATCACCCTAACCTAACAACGAAAACATGAAATAGAAAGCGATAGTTACCAGCAGAACAAAAAGACGAATTAAACAAAAGCAGATAAGGAAATTTCGTTAAACCCCTCTTATACATTATTGACATACATTATAATAACGACACCGGTCACCGATCGACTAGAACAACACCAGTTCGGCAAATTAAAAAAACTCTCCGAAGGCAGGAGCGCAAGATGATACAATCAATTTAACTAAAATTTTCCATAATCTAAAACCAACGGCAAAAAGGTAGACTGCCATCTTACCTTTTTCACTCTTCAACTTCCTCCTCCTTCTCCTCTCTCTTCAACGATAATGATTAAACATAAAATGCCATAAGAAGCAATATGGAAAACCTGCCTCTGAATTATAAACACAAAAATAAGCAGAACAGTATGCATAATACATCCAAATCTTTAAAAATACAACCAAATCCTTGAAAACAGAAAAACAGACAAGCGATACAAAAAAGTTGCAAACTGTGAGCTGCGAAGAAATACTTGAATTAAAAAAGTAACAAATGGCAAGGGTAAAATTGAAAGTAAATTAAAAAATTTTCACCGTTGTGGGAAATCCACATATTTTTAACTAAATGCTTTAACAATTGTCATTAGTTCTGAAATCTATGTGTTAATTAATTGATTGCAAGTCTCTGATGTTCGTAGTCTCAAACTTCGAATATGTCTATATTTGACCAGTCTTCAAAAATGACAAAATGGAAAGAAAGAAGAAAGTTCGTGGTTTTTAAGAATGAAAATCGAATAAAAAACTTCTTTCTTTCAAAATATACGATCCGAAAAATGCACACCAAAGAATAAAGATCATATAAATATTACAATGATCATTTCAAAAAAGATAAAGGAACAAAGAAAAAAGGAAATCGAACAACCGAAAATGAGTTTGTAGAGAATTTTCCAGGTGGGAAAACCAGTGGAAAACCGGTACGTACGGCTGCTTGTTTTCAAATTGTTGCAGTTGTTGCCGGTGGTATGGTCGTCGTACTGCTGTTGACATTTGGAGTGGCGCGACGAGCTGATGGACTGGCCATTGGTGACTGTGTTGGAGTTGCCATTGATGGAGGCATGCGTTCATTGATTTTATCTAACCGCTTCGCTTCATCGAATGATTGAATCCGATGACCAGGTCCCAACCCAGACAATGCTACAAATACTGCATATAATTCGGTAGTTACATCTTCCGAGAATGGTAACTGTTCTGTACAAATGCGCTCCACCTATGACCCATTTTAACCCTCTGAGTTTTCCTGCATTCAACCGTAGAATGCCGTAGTGGTCAACAACAGCAACAGTTAAATGATGATTTGAACAGGTATGCATAATTCAATAACTATCACATGTGCCTTCAACACAGGCTGCTTTAAAAGGATCAGGCCTATTTGGTAGAACTTTTGGTACCACTGATAACCGTGAAAATTTACTACAGGAACGCACGTGTACAGCAGAAAAGGATAATGATAAAAATCTGTAGGGCAGATGCCCACATAATTAATTGTAGGCAAACGAAGGAATTTTCCAAGTAATATCGAAAAACCAAACAGTTCTGCAATTCGATGATTAGCCTGTTTGACTATCGATCTCTCTCATTCAATAAACTAGTCCACGAAATCCAACTCAGAAACACACAGCCTGTTTTTTTTTTCAAATCACTATCATAGTTAGAGCTCACACAAAAATGAAAAATTGCTGGAACAAACTACGCGCGTTGGTTAGTTTCACATAACTTACACTCTTGAAGCGCCGACTCCCCACCCGTCAAAATACCAAGCGATAATCGTCTACCAGGGTTCAAATCTTTCAGCTATACCACTCTTTCGTTTTCACGCCTACACTAATAAATTTATAGGAAAAAATTTGGTTAAAAAGCTGAATTTTTCCGATTTTAGACCGAAATAACTTTCACAATTCTGTACACAAAAATGCACAGATTTTAAAACTGGAAAATTGATTGCATCTTTAAACAGTTTTCTAGTTTATGCTAAAGCCCTATGAACTTTTCCTCTACAATTCGCCGCATCGCATAACAACACAACTAAAACAAAGTATGTTGGCTAAACACCACAACAACGCACTAACTTCCACAAAAAAAGAAAAAGAAAAAACTCGGCTTAACAAAAATACAGAAGCAGCAAACAGATAGTGACATACTTGAGATTTGTTTATTTTACAATGAAATGGATCTAGAAGAGATGGTAAAAGATGATGATTAGTAACGAAAGCTTCGAGAGGAAACATTACCCCAAAAAAATTTGAATTATCTTCTCATTTTCAAAATAACCTTCATAAGATTTTACGGAAAATTCTCTCGTTTTGTATACCACTCCGAATCATCATGAATCGTCGAGAAAAAAGTATCCATTTCATCAAATTGGTCAGAAAAATAGCATTTTAAAAACAGTTCGCCAAATTATGTTGTAATTGGCGATGTGTACAATTTACAAGTTGTAAAAGTATAACAATGAAGTCAGTATAAAACCAAGTTAAGCATTTTTAAATCTTGGAAAATAGAAAAAAAATGCACTACAGACTGCCATATTATTAGACGGTTAAAACGATTCTCGTAGTTTGTTTGTTATTCAGCATTAAAATCATTAATGATACAGTGTTCTTTCATTTGAAGAAAAAAAAAACTAATAACAACCTTTCAAATTTCTATTCGAGAAATTAGCAAAAAAGTAAAGTACCCTCTTGAATTCCACGTCTGCCTTCCTGAAGTGTGAACAGCGGTAAATTGCCGGTTGGTGTAAGTCCCTTCAGTTGTAATACAGACTCACTTTCTTCTCTGAAAAACTCACATGCGAACTGAGATATGTTACCATCATAACGGCAAATAACAAGTAAAAGTCAAAGAAAAATATCCTACGATCGCACATCAGTAAAGATAGATTTTAAACTGCATTTGGATTTCACCTGTCAAATAGGTTGAACACTCAATACATATTTAGACTAGTAATCATTTAAGGATTTCGTATAACCAATATTCAATAAAGAATCGATTTCTACCTCCACAAAGAATCCCAATCAGAAAATTTTTCAGTAACATAATCAACAATGCTTACAGGCTCAAACCATACACTCATAAAATCTAAAATTGGTATACAATAAAATCTACCACTACCTCAACATTGAGGAACCTTAAATTTCTGATTCGTAAAATTAGAACTGTATATCCTTTAAGGCATAATGAATAGTTTCAAACCACAGTTCACCGTTTTAAACCTCACGTAAAACAACGCATGCGCCTACCACGCAAAATTGAGACAACATGAATTTATGCCGGCGAAAAGCATCGGGAAAGTTGGCTAACTATGTACAAAAAGGCAAACGAAATCTACCATAGCAACGTCTAAACAAGACTCGCACCTATCTTAAAATGAACATATGCGTAGCAAATTTAAAGTTCAAGAGATGAAATGAATTGCTAGGAGAAAAAAAACCTTAATACTGAGAAGGCGCGAGCCATTTTACCGATTGCTCGAATTTTATGCCGAATAACTTCCTTCCGCGCCGATGGAACACCACCTGAAGTGAAGAGAAATATTTGTTAACAAACTCATCTTCACTGAAATTTTCTCCAACAATAATTAAGGATAATTCAGGCATAAATAAACGCCTAGGATATCACCCGCCATACGAAAACCCCAAATATTAAATATTTTTGATGGATAAAAAGCAAATAAATAAACTATAAGGACACCAAGGTTACATGCAATGAACGTTCGTTAACATGAGAAACGAATAAACAGCGATGCATTAGTACAAACATTTTTCTTGTCATGATTATACTATGTAATTTAGCTGAAAAAATATCATTCCCTATGGAATCTTCTTAAGGTTGTTGAACAAATAACTCATTATTTAAAAGCAAAAAGGGAAGAAAGCCGAAGGAGAGATATAAATGCCATTCGACTCCAATGCATATCACTATATCATTGTTTGCTCAAATATTCAATAATTTAGAATGTATGCAAATGGATAAACGAAAAACGAAATGCGCTAACAACCAGTTGCTCTACATAACTTTGGTAGATAATATCCGTGCAAAGGTACTTTAACCATGGGATTATGCAAAACATGCTGTTCCGAAATCAACTGGAATTATAATAGGAAGATCGACAGTTATAGGTACATATTCCAGAAAGAGTTAGTAAAACGTGGGAAGGATTTATTCAAGTGATAAAAACGAACCAAAACTTCACGGACACTTTTGTCACAAAACGTGCATTCTTTCTTTTGCTTATCTTATGAAACTCCTGGGATTTATTAAGAAAACTTCCCAGACATGAATTACATATATAGCATCTAAATGCCGTTTTATAATCAAAATGATTCTATTTTTATAACTTGAAAAGAGTGGAAAATGAATCGTGCGGAAAGTCTTCCTTTTAAGGAGGTAGAAAACAAAATCCGAGATATTCTATCGCTACATGGAAAAGAAATTTAATGCATGCAAAAAAAAAATGTCAAAACTTACCTTCGCCGTCTGAGCATAGGCATGAAAATGAACGGGATATAAACAGAAAGGAGAGTTGCATTAGATTTATGGTACATGGTATTTTGTAAAGTAAATTACTTCAACTGAATTCATAAATTTCACTTCTTAGATTAAAGACAATAGAAAAACAACGTAATGTGTCGGGAGAGGAAAAAAACCAAGGTAAACTGGGCAAAAGATAGGATGAATACTTCCTTCTTTTGCTTCTTAAAAATTCACATTACCAAGAAGCAGATTCAAAGCATCAGTTCGAAATCGAAAATGAACTGTTACGGAGAAGATCATGCACAATATAAAAAAAAAAAGAAGCATAACGCCAGATAATGTCCACGAAGCGAACTTGACCTATCCGAATACCTGGGTCAAGTGTAATCCAAGAACTATGGATACTACCTTTATCACTATTTCGTCGTTGCAGCTCTGTATAAGATTATTTTCTTTTCGATCAAAAGAAGCTAAAATTTGAAGTAACAAACATGCAAGAAACCAACATGAGGAAAATGGTTTCAACCTTCATGAATTAATGAAAAGGTGCTTCGTATCGAAATCTGCTAGTGGTTGCATTAGGATTGATGACATCATCCATTCCATGGGTGAATTTTGAAAAAATCAGGTCCACGTGCAAATCATTAACAGGCTGTGAACATGCTAGATTACTCCTCATAACAAATACGCATAACCACACAGAAAAAAAAGAAATAAAAACTTTCTTTTTGAACTGAAAGTTTTTGGAAAGCAACACGGAGTCGCAGTAAAGACAGAAAGATGCTAAAAGTCTATCAAAATATACGCTGATAAATATTCATAAAAATGAATATTTAAAAGAAGAAAACAAACTGCCACAATTAAGCATACCTTCGAACGTGTCATCCGAATCGGCCATAAGTTCGTCATCCGAACAAATATTCAATATATGCACGAGCATTTCGGTAACTGAAATTAATTTCATATAACTTTTAGCTTTTTTTAACTTTTTCCTCCAGAAACTTCAGATCTCCACTTCACTTTAAACCAGTGATGAATGTAAACGCCAAATTATGAAAGTCATGCTAAGGAAGTACTTAAATATCGGATGATGTAAGATTTCGCTACAGCATGTGTTGTTCCTTGAAATATTTAATTACATTTATCATTTGGACAAACCTTTTTCTCCAACAAAAGGAAGAGACCATGTAAACACGTCCATAAAATTAGGCAGCCAATACGGATGTGGTGAACAATTGAACTGCCGTATATTCATCACATTATTTTCGTACTTTAGTATTGCAGCTGTAATTTTTTGCCATTAGCAGCATAACACATAAATAAACTTACCAGTAACACCTACATGATTATGAACACTGCTGAATATAGAGACACTAAATATTTAAAAGAAATTATATTTAAAAGAAGAGAAAAGAAAAAGGAACAAAGAGCTAACCCTTGTTGTTATATACATCAAGATAATTCGGAGCACTAAATATAGTTATTAGAGAAGGGAACCCGGTTGCTTGCGATTTTCGATACATTCGATACCTAAAAAAGAAGAATTTTATAAGGAAATAATGAATGATAAGAAATAACAATGTTTGCATTCGTAACATACAGAACCATTTTTCATTATATTTGATTTTCAAATCTCAAATCTCTTTCAATAATTTTGACGATAGTCCAGGGATATAAATGAATAACATGCATCATAAAATTAATGAAAAGCATTACCCGGCATCTTGGGCTTCGTGAGCACGGATAATTGACAAGAGGTTATTATGCTGCAAGAAATCACAACATGCTGCATAGCTGCAAAACAAACACACAGTAGCAGAAAAACTCTGCTCTTTGTATGCTTCCAAATAACTATCTCTATTCCAGGAATCCTGTCCTACCCACAATGATGGACATTAAGCCGAAAAAAATGTTGAAAACACCTGGACCTGACTTCCTAGTAACTGCGCACACTTTTGCTGACTCTCTGCGCTTACACTAACCTTTCGGAATAATTGACAAATGATTTATATATCTCAGTAATTTACAAATATACTTCCAATATATTTTATAAAAATCCGATAGAGCAGTCAGTTTTATTGGCCTGTCATCTTTTCCATTTTATTTTCATACATAAAAAGAAATAGTACCGCTTCTATATAAAACATATAAGGGATCTACAAAGGCTTTTGAAACTCAATAAAACCATAGCAAATTGACGATCACCAAAATTTTTGAACAAAACAAACCTATAAAAATACGAACATCCACGGACAGAATTGTGTGAAAACTGCTCCGAATTCCTTTCACTGCCAAAATCTTCTAGTGGATCAGACCAGAGTAAATCACACATAGGTCCGAAAGCTGGTGGTTCTTTGAATCGATCCAGCTTAACAAAATTTAACTCAAATTACCATCAACTCGACTTCTCAATTATTCTACATATTAATTGCGACATGGGAAAAAGTAGCTGATAGTGCTATTTTTAAAACAGATTTACTTTATGTTTTTCTAAATTTGTACCTTTTTAATGTCTTCTAAGGTATGGATCTCTGGAGAAAGGCCACCATGGACACAAAGGAATTGCTGATTCATAAGTGCTGCAAGAGGAAGAGCATCAAACGAATCCATACAAGCATCGTACACCTTTTCTGAATATTTGATTTTACCTGAAAAAAGTAATTTCTTTTGCAAAAAATTTCCATTTCCAAAAAAAATGAATTCGAAAGCAATGCTTTAACTTAAATTCAAAACGAGAAATCTAACTTACACTCCTGTTTAAAGGTGAAATATTCTGTAAGATGACGGCATTCGTGGTTTCCACGAAGCAAAAACAACGTTGTTGGGTAACAGATTTTAAGTGCCCACAAATATAACACGCATTCGATCGAAAAATAACCCCGATCAACGTAATCTCCCAGAAAGAGATACTTAGTCGATGCAGGCGATCCTCCTACCTAAATTATAAAGCATTATAAACAGTAGTTAAATGAATCACTTTTTGAAACTATAAAGAATTCAGTAGGCAGAAGCAAACAAACTAATCTATCTTCTTTTTAACAAAAACTATAAAAAAAAACAATTGTCGTGTCTTCGATAAATCTGAACTCACTTATTAACACACAATTTGTTAACAAATTAACACTTAGGGATTAAATAAATAAAGTACGGAATATCCTAGAAATTGTAATGTATTTTGGATAATTCAAGTTAATTAATTTGTAATCTGTTAACAAATTAGAAATTAGAAAATCAGATGGCTTCATTATATGCATCAGAAATATTGTCACTATAATGAAATCTCCTTTTTATATACCGTTATTACAATGAAATCTTTTTAATTATGTTAGCATAAGTGATAGAACTAATCGAATTGCTAGACCAGAATCTTTTCTAGGAAATATTACCAAAAAATAACAAACCTCGAAAAGTTTCATTAAATCATAAAATTGTCCGTGTATATCACCACATACAGTAACCGGTGCTTCGACGTCAAGCATTGTTTTTCCTGACGAAAAGAGTCGTGCACTCCGAAATTATTCGCAATGCAACCTGGATAATATATTAACAGTAGTAAATCTTAAGATGAATTCTGCTGCAAACTTAGAAACAACAATGTACTGTTT
>NW_018108297.1:152214-155614 GCF_000183805.2 Loa loa | reverse complement strand
GCTTATCTGAACTCACTTATTAACACACAATTTGTTAACAAATTAACACTTAGGGATTAAATAAATAAAGTACGGAATATCCTAGAAATTGTAATGTATTTTGGATAATTCAAGTTAATTAATTTGTAATCTGTTAACAAATTAGAAATTAGAAAATCAGATGGCTTCATTATATGCATCAGAAATATTGTCACTATAATGAAATCTCCTTTTTATATACCGTTATTACAATGAAATCTTTTTAATTATGTTAGCATAAGTGATAGAACTAATCGAATTGCTAGACCAGAATCTTTTCTAGGAAATATTACCAAAAAATAACAAACCTCGAAAAGTTTCATTAAATCATAAAATTGTCCGTGTATATCACCACATACAGTAACCGGTGCTTCGACGTCAAGCATTGTTTTTTCCTGACGAAAAAGAGTCGTGCACTCCGAAATTATTCGCAATGCAACCTGGATAATATATTAACAGTAGTAAATCTTAAGATGAATTCTGCTGCAAACTTAGAAAACAACAATGTACTGTTTCGGATAGACCTAGCAATCCTACAGCTTAAACAAATGAAAATCATTCATCTTTGGGATTTTTGATGTCTTATTTTGTACCGCTCAAGAGACATTACATCTGTATAAATAATATACAATGAAATGGAGATAACTTGAATTAGAAATCTCAATTTACGGTTTTGAAAGCGAATGACACAAAAAATTGTGCATATGAAATGACTACTTCTTCCTGAATGCGACCTTCCTTGGTAAAATGCTCCTTCAAAATATCGGAACGTGGTTTCGATGTCCGCCTATCATAAACATCCTCCATGCTCAATTTTTCGCTAATTGGAAATTGGACGCCTGTAATGTAACAAGATATGATATTCCGAAGAAGTAAGAACCTTTCGTATGGTCGAATGACAACAAATTCCTGACGATACTTTTATATTTTATTACACGACACCCAGAAAATGACAATCCGACGAGGGCTCGTTCACTGAGAGAAATGCAAATTACGATTTTTATTTTTTACTTTTTACCAGATAAAAAAAGGACATTATATCCTGATAAATTTGTTTTTTCGGAAATTCGACTTCATCTTAGAAATACTTCCGGAAGTATCGGAATTAATTTAATTGATAAAATGTTCTGATTGGAACGCTCTGAATACGCTTTTCATCAAATAATATATACGGAGAAAACATTACAACGTACTTTTAATAGCTCGTTCCACAGTAGCCCTATTTGACGTCTTAGTACTGTTGGCGTTAACCATGGCAGCACTATCGCTGCCGGCTGAAGTTGTTGCCATTTATGTATAGCAAAAGGCACAACCTTCAATGCGTGTTTATTAGACACGCATTTAGCGCAGCGTAATTTTCAATTACTCAATGCTATGATTTTCTTGCAGTACGAACAATTCCTTTCCAATACATCCAATCTGGAACAAACTCTCGTTTTTACTGTTAACTTTAACAAAAAGTGAAGTTGTAAAGTTTTGGAGACTTTTATCTCAGAGTAGTTTGTCACGTGAAGATCGATAAGTACGCGTAACATGCAACAACTGATAAGTGATTGGAAATGAAAAATTATGACAACAATTTGCTTTCTAAATGATTCATAAACGGAAGAAATACACGCGGTATGCGATGACAGTATTCTTGGCTAATCCAGACAGACAGCCAGATATGTATGAACTTATTAGAAGCACACCACTGCGACAAGCTTTCTAAACCCTCAGTTCAAAATACTGAAGCGATGCATAACGAGAGTTTAACTGCAATGATACTTCAAATAGTATCATGCTTCTAATTAAAACAATTAATGGAAAAGGTACTGGTAAGCTATTATTCCTTTCCTCCCTTCCGTCTACCTCCTTCACTTTTTCTTTGCTAATCCTCTTCTAAAAGATTTAAGTGAAATGTAAAAAGAAGGATGTAAATTATGTTCAACTAACTAATCACCAAAAGCCTGACTGGTAATTCCTCAGTTAATTACTAAACCGTAAATACTAATTGTTCAATTAGTTACCAAATAATAAAAAATGTGACTGACGGTTTTTACAAGGTAAGTTGTTTCCTGGGAGAAGAGTACCTCAAGAAGAGTCGTATTACTTGACAGAAAAATAAACTGAAAATAAAGTGACCCAACTGTAACAGGACCACAATGATTATGACCACCGAATATCCACACAATACTTTGGTACGTCCACAGACCTTCGCAACTCGACTATAAACCTGCCATGCGGGATAACGAGGGGACTTACTTGACTGATCCCGGACGTGATAGGTATCTCACACATCAATTGTGTTGGCGTGTGTTGTTTCTGGCTTTTCATCATGAAGGCTTAGACTACTTTTCGGAATGTTCCAGGTACTCCCAATGAGTTTCATCTGTATAATCTGTATGAGTATATCAGGGTGACGTGCATAAGCTAAAATTAAGTCGACTTTAAACATCTCTTCAAATTTCCTAAGACTGATGTAGTCAACGGGAGTTTTCAAATTTTGACTGACTGGTATGAGATAATTGGGATATAGGATAACTGCGAAGGATAGTTTATTAGATAGGATATATTAGTATGCTATTAATGATTTCCTGTCCTCCCGTCTATCTATCTTTTCATCAGCAATGTTTGGTCCTTGGACAACTAGAAAACTTGATGAATGCTGGATATTAATTTCGGAATGTCCTAAAGTCACATTAAGGTAACTCTTGCCTTAAGCCAACAGAAAAACAATTTCCCTTTCATTATGGACAGATGAAGATGAATGTCGGTATTTGCAAGCGTGGGCGGCAGGAGCGTGAAGTAACTTCGTGAGACTTCTGGGAAGGCGTGTGGGTGGGTGGGTACGTTCGAATGGATAGGTGTGGATTTGCAGTGGAAGTAACTGCGAATATGAGATATATGAATGCATAGAGATGATTGTAGGTGAGGAGGGAATAAATAGAGATGCGTAATTTTACATCTTAAGCTAAGATCAGTTTTTGTAAGACTGCTTCCACCTGTCATCCTTTTTTTTCTTTCCTGTCACCTCCTCCCTCCTTCCACTCTCTCTCTTCCTTGTCTCCTCAGTTCGCATCCTTGCTTTTCTTTTTGCATCAGATAACGACGTTATCTGATGCAAAAAGAAAAGCATGCAATCATTAATGTGCACTTATATTTGCAGTGCACTATGACCCATTTTTGGAGTTGATATTTGCGGCATTTTAGCATCACCATTTTTGGCATCACCGACATTCTGGCATCAGCCACACAATGGGATTCAAATTTCCGAATCAGCTTGAAAAACCCGTAATGGTGTCATGTTCCCATCACACCGCTCACATCTGTACAACCTAGAGTTAACTGTAGGCTACAATAAGTTTATGAATAGGAGATATATTCAGATACATCTTCTGGA
>NW_018108297.1:148404-152154 GCF_000183805.2 Loa loa | reverse complement strand
AGTTTATGAATAGGAGATATATTCAGATACATCTTCTGGACTGAAGTAACTTAATAAAATGACGCGCGAATTAACCATAAGCTGAAATTATTAGCAAAAATGAAATCACGTCTGAGAGAGAGGGAAAGCCACAGTCACATGGTTGAAATTGTTCGCACGCAATTGTCACATTGCTTTCGTAACCATAGCGAACAGTACTTCCTAATATGTTAGTTACATATCTCGTGATACCTTCTCAAATCGTCTTTGGTGATAGTTTCGAAAATATGTGTGTAATCATGACAGGAAAATGAAAAAAAACGATATGTGGACAAAAAAAAAAAAAATAGAAAAAACGAAAAAACGATATGTGGGAAAAAAAGAACGCCTCGTAATGTTGTCTCTTTCGTTAATTAATGTCCAATTTAAAAAGAAAAAAAATTTTTTTCAGGATAGGATTTCATTAGACATCCATAACAAAGCTATTTTTGAACGAGTAATAATGGAAAAAGTAATGGTTTTCATTTATCTCAAAAGGTCGATGAATGTTAAGAGGATAGCCTAATCAAACTTGCGGAAAAGTGTTGGTTAGTTGCTCACATAATGTATGTTATCACATAGTATCAGTAATGCAATCAATTCATCAGGAAAAATGTTATGTTCGATCTCCAGTCAGCTTTTGTAAATTTTTCAGCACAGTTTGACATGCGTAAGCAGGGTGGTAGCATTTTGGACTCAATATGATCTTATTCCGGAACATCATTTCTTTGGCAACTTTGAGTTTAAACTAAGATCTTAAAGAAGAAATCAAAAAAAAAAAAGAAAAAAAACAAGAGTGTGACACGATATACACAAGAAGCAAAACAGGGTTTTCCTCTTCTCCAACAAGATTTCCGATTTGCAAATTTGCTTTAATCAAGGATAAACAAAATTGCTTGATGATGGATAGTGTGAGCGAATTGCAATCCTTAAATTTAGGAAACTTCTGAGTGTTTCGAAATATTCTCACTCATTCAACATAAGAATGCTAATTTACAGTATCAGTTGGCTGAATTTTGATCAAATATTTCAAATTAAAAACCTTGAAATTAATTTCTAAAAAGTTTTCAAACAGTATCCTTGTCTGGCAGTACACCAACTAGCTATTAGTCTCGAAATTGTTACAAATCATTCACCACGATCGAATTCAGCAAAGGTTAGCTCATTGTTAGCCTGACTGCATGCCGAAGAGGTTTATGATGTTAGCCTTTAAACTGTCCTTTTTTTTATTCACTTGTTTTTGCCTGTCCATGGCAATAATCTTGAAGAAGAAAATAAAAAATTCAATTTAGCTCACAATAAACGTATTAATTTTTAAATATTTCAATTAAATAGAATCGACCGAACATATAATAACCATTATTACTACATTAAACGCTAAATTTAACCGAAATGAGATTTCAGAAAAAATAAAGTGGTGGTTTTGAGAAATTAGAAAAAAATCACTGACAGTCTAATTAATGAATAAACAAAACGGAACGATTGGACATCTCGCATCGTTGATCACTGATGACAGAATAATACGTAAATGTTAGAAGATACGCAATCGAATGATATCATCAGGTGACACACTGTCATCAGGTGTTCTAATCCTTACCTAATACTTGATGGTTATAACAAATGAATGTCAAAATGAAACCTTTGATGCGGAAAAACAAATATGGAAACTAAAACCCGGAAATAGGAAGTTTTGCAGCAAAATGCACAAAATAAATGAGCCGATAGGTAAGTGAAAGTATGAGGTGTGGAGCATTAGTGCTCCTTCAAAGCTGTATTACGACTCAAAATGATCGAAACAGATGTTTTGAGGGCAATAAATGTTCCAAATGCCCTATCAACCAACACGAAACCTTTACATCCTTCCTAACTCACCTTCTTTCTTCAAAAATTATGAGATTTCAGTTTAAAAAAAAGGAATTAAAAAATTCGGAACACATAATATTTGGAAATGTATATATTCCGTATTATCAATAAAAAAGCAATCAGATATCCTTCAAAAATATACGGCTCAGCGGAAGGTATTATCCGGAAAATCCTGTAAATGCATGGCATAATTTGAATGGTCGTAGCAATGGCATGATGTATTGGAAGCACTTCGGGAGGAATTTTTTTTCAGTAAATTAAAATACACTTTATACGTCTACCTTTATGGGAGCATAAAACTGACCGCTTCCTAAAATTGATAAACTATGTTATAATGAGGATATTTATAACATATCTTTCGGCTCTTTGCGTTACTAATTTAATATTTCAAATTCTTCCCTTCCCCCACTCTTTTTTTCCTTTAGAATATTTTTCAATTGATGTTTACAATTCTATAAATGGATAAATTCGTGCGACAAATGAACTAAGCTAGAATATTAATGCTTTCTTAGAGTCCTTTTTTTTATCAATCATTCTGATAATAGAAAGCCACAAATGATGCAGACATACAGCATCACAGAAGCGGAAAATGTCTATTTGTTTACTTAGTCGACCGATACAAAAGTAAATGAACAAACAAACAAACATATATACATATATATATATATATAGAAAACCGAAATTAGAAATAAGGAAACAATAAGGAGTAGAGTCGAAAGATGTCGAAGTGAAATATATAGTAAAGCATCTGTAGAACAGTTTCTGAATACTTCCATGTGTATCGTTCCCTTGAACTGAATATGATCTGGAATATTTATACGATTTCCCGGTATTTCCCAGGTCATTTCTGTAGAAATACGTAATACTTCTATTGCGTGCGTTTCAAGAAATGTGAGAAGCATTCCTCTGAATAAGTTCGAATACTTAGATTAGCATAGTCATTTCACATATGGAAGAAAGAAAGAAACGTAATGAAACACGGAAAGATGCTCCTTTTCTTGATGATACGTTCTTTTCTTCTTTCTTTTCTTTTTTTTTTTTGTTGAAATAGAAGCTAGAAATGAAACAGGTAATTTGAACTCAAAAGCGGAAAGAGAAAGAGAAGCGAAAAAAAAAGGGAAGAGAAAGAGAGAGAAGGAGGGAAAGGAAGAGATGAGATGAGAATTTGTATACAAAAGAATTATTAGGAAGGACATTTATGAATTCCGCAAATTCAATGTAGATAGAGTGGATAATAGAGAGAAAAGGAAGAGGAAAAAGCTTGGCAAGGGAAGGGCAAGTACTGCATTGCAGAAAAATAATGTGTAATGTGGTTGAAGGGGGATAGGAGGGGGACCCTCCTCTCCTATCTTCTATAAGCTTACTATTAAGCTGAGCTATGAAGCTTTCAACAATTTAGCTTTCCGTTTTGCCTGTCAACTGTCACAAGCGCCTCAATGCCCACCTCCTTACTACTTTCTCCTCCTCTCCTTTTACACTCTCTTCCGTATACCAAACTTCATATTTTTATATTTCAGGTTTTTAGTTAAGTTAGCATACAAAAGGAAAGCTTCCAAAAAGCTAATAATGCTTAATTAGAATTGTAAAAATTTAAGGTTACATTTTATTCGTATCAAAATTTATCATATTAATATACAATAATAATACCTTCTTTAGCTACTTTAATCATATATGGGATTATCATTTGATTCCATAATTTGATAAACCATTCGCGTGATTCTACAACACTTAATGGACATTGGAGGAATAAACGTGGTC
Organism: Loa loa; assembly: GCF_000183805.2. Lineage (NCBI taxonomy): Eukaryota > Metazoa > Nematoda > Chromadorea > Rhabditida > Onchocercidae > Loa > Loa loa. Next base: position 148,515 of record NW_018108297.1, on the reverse strand, counting down.
CTATCGTTACATCCCGGGAATTCGCTTTTTCAATGAACTGAAATTTATTTGCATTATTTTTATATTAATTTTTAAGTATTATTTCTTTTTCCCATAAATAAATAAATTTTC
>NW_018108297.1:143846-148384 GCF_000183805.2 Loa loa | reverse complement strand
AAAAAAAGGGAAGAGAAAGAGAGAGAAGGAGGGAAAGGAAGAGATGAGATGAGAATTTGTATACAAAAGAATTATTAGGAAGGACATTTATGAATTCCGCAAATTCAATGTAGATAGAGTGGATAATAGAGAGAAAAGGAAGAGGAAAAAGCTTGGCAAGGGAAGGGCAAGTACTGCATTGCAGAAAAATAATGTGTAATGTGGTTGAAGGGGGGATAGGAGGGGGGACCCTCCTCTCCTATCTTCTATAAGCTTACTATTAAGCTGAGCTATGAAGCTTTCAACAATTTAGCTTTCCGTTTTGCCTGTCAACTGTCACAAGCGCCTCAATGCCCACCTCCTTACTACTTTCTCCTCCTCTCCTTTTACACTCTCTTCCGTATACCAAACTTCATATTTTTATATTTCAGGTTTTTAGTTAAGTTAGCATACAAAAGGAAAGCTTCCAAAAAGCTAATAATGCTTAATTTATTAAATTATCGATTTTGCTCCAATGTGATTGAAAATGCCAAAGGAGTGACATGCTGTTACCGATTAGGTAATGAAATAGGGTTAGCTCCTGGAAGACACACGATGTATTTTCTTGCCTATCAAAGCTATTTACATATATATATATATATATATATATTTTGGTAATGTGCTAACTGTTCCAATGATTGTAGAGAGAGAAGCAAGCGGGGAGAACAATGCAGTGCATCTGGGAAATAAATAATAGTTTTGTTTGTAAACATTATGCACCATAAGCTCTCCCACTATGATATAACAAAACATCCAATAATACATAGCTTACAGGGGTAATTAAATTCATAATTAATTTCAAGTTTTCGATATGAAGAATGCAAAGAGATCCAAAACTTACTATGATCAATAGAGAATAACCAAGTAAAGAGAATGAAAATTAATTAAATATGTTAAGTATTAACCTCCTCTTTCTCCTCCTCCTTGCTTGAATTACGAATTTGCCTTTAGCATCTTAATTTTGGTCATTTTGGTCACGAAAAAGTAGCTCAGGTCATTTCGGTCATTTAGACTAGGTAAATCATCAATGTTTAGTAACCCAGAAACTTTTGCAGACTAGTGTTCTAACATATTCTGGTTGCAACTTTTAGAATTTCCAAAACTGCATTTATGAAGGAGGAAATATAAGGAAGGGAGGAGACGGTTAAAAAATGGTATGATATGGGGATAAAGAGAATGAATGGGCAGTATCGGATGAGAAATGACAGCAAATGAAGAGGAGGAATGGAGGGATGTGATGACGATGCTTCCTTCCAGCAAAACAACTATCAAAATTCATCCCACCAATAAATTTTATCACATATCTATTATAGCTTACTTCCGTTGAACAGTGATGAAAATTCTATTATAATACCACTTAATTTCCCATTTATTCAGTGAATGGCTATTTTTGAAGTTTTTGAAGTTTACCTAAACTGATAATATATTGCAAGCAAATATGTTTCATTGTGACTCAGTTGTTTTGCAAGATTCTGAGCGATTCAGATTCTTTTCTTGTAAGTCTTATCTGAGAAAATAAAAAGAAGAGATGTATGTGTATCGGGGAATCCCTATAATTCCTTGCATTAGAGTTCCCTTTTTCAATGCCGTTATAAAAAAATTGTAAATCAGAGGAAACGCAACTGGACGATGTCATTCGAAATCTTCGGGCTCAAACTATCCATACTAGTTATTCCAGATAAATTTGTCCGGTATTTTCGGTGAAAGTGTGTCATAAAAAAAAAAACGATTATTATTATATTGCAGGATGAATACTATTTCATGCATATATTTCAACGATTATTTCTGCTTCTTGATGATTTACTTTATATTATATATAGAGCTAAAGTTTCGAGTATTTCACACAAACACAAAAAGAATGGCACTAAAAGTAAATGAATTTTAAATAGTAAATAAACCATTAAATGTAAAATTTCAACTATTTAAATTTGAAATGAGCTGAGAGAGAGGAAAAAGAAAAGAAAAAAATGATAACATTGGAATAACAAGTAATATTGATAAAAGCAAAAGAGAAAAAGATGGAAATGTTTGATCATCATATCAACTGTTTGTTATTGAATGATATACATCATCAAATATTCAAAGTACATTTCGGCAGTGAGCCAATACTTTCAAGTAACATTCATCCAGACAGAATCAACAATACATACTAAGATTATCGTTGGATAATCCGACTTCCTCGTAAAAAGAAGAAAAAAAAAGAATAAAGATAAATAAGTTTTCGAAGTTCATTTATTACAGGAACAAATATCGCTGTGTCCAAACGATAGCGTTACATGGGATGAAATAAGTGGAAAGGTGATTTCCATAATTCCGGATGGTATCACCGGATAATGCTAGATAAGCAAGAAATCCCAGCAACCTTTCATCTGCTGTCTTTAATAACTCGATCACTGGATAATGCTTTAGAATCAGGCTAACATGAACTAGTAATCTATGGCATTGTTTTAATTGTTTAATTAGCGGAAATATTTCCTGAACGATTTCTACCTTATTGATATCAATATAGATATGAATATCTTATCAAAATGTAACAGCGTGGGAAATAAAAAGTTCATAGAAATGCAAATGTAATGATAGAATCAAGATTTTGTAATCATTAAACTGGAATTTTTCACTGTTTTCATAACAAGTGACATGTTTTCTTTTTAAATATGCTAAATGTTTTCTATTTTTTGAAAATGGAATAAGTGTATCTTGAAGAGAAAAAGCACGAAGATAATGTTATCATTTCTGATATTCTTCATCATCACTACAATAAATTATTAAGTAATAATTTATAAACTATTGTTGAACTTCAAAAATTTCAGTAAACATAAGATAGCGCTATGAATAGGAATAAGTAGGAAGTGATAATCACTAATAATCGATATGCAAAGCACCACACCTTATCAGTGCACGCTTTGCAATCATCTTTTCTAAGATTGATCGATAATCAGACGAATTCTATTCTTTTCATAACTGGCAAGTTAATGAGACACAATGGAATGAGAACAAGTACATCTTCCCGAGATTCCTGACCAACATTGCCTTATCCGAAATAAAATGATTCTAAAGGATTGATCCATTCAGGTCTTGACATAAAATTAGCTAACATATCCATAATCCAATTCTAATCTATTCACCCCTAAGCTTGTTTTTGTTTAAAGCCTATTAATCCAAGCTTACCCTGATATTATCTCGTCCTTTCTACTTAATCGAAAATAAATCAGTAGTGGAATATATAACAACATTTCATACAGTGTTATGTCCTCTAAAATTCAATGATATGAACGAAGCCAACAAACAGGCACTAAAATACGTAAAACTAGAACAAAACAGGAAAAAAAAATTTCCTCAGTTCAAAATGATAGAAGGTGTTCGGAAGTGAAACAAGCAGCAATTTTCAACAATTTTTCAATCTGATAATGTTATATTAACTATAACATTTACCAATATGTGAAAAGTTGGTAAAAATAAAGAGAAAAAGAAATGAACTGATAAGTTGCAATGGGATGTTATCAACTCATGTGATAGGATTTTTTGTATCATTAGGAATAAGACAAGGAATGAGTCGTTTTGAAGTTATCATATCATGAAACAAAACTGGCAAGTGTCAGGGTGTGTATGTATCGGTGTTTTTGTGTAAAACCTCAAGTAAAAGCACTGACAAAATGGAAGTGCACTGTAGCGGGCGGTCAGAATTCTATGACAGATAGTGATGGCTACGATCTTGGACATTGGACATTAGCTGGCTGCTCCTCAGAGCATTAATGGGTACTTAGATGGATGGAAAAGCTCACACCATTATTGCCCACCCATTGCTTACCCTAACAGCTAACACTACCACCATCACTACACCAACAGCCCATCAATGACATCTACAAGCTGACATAGTCCCTCTCTTTTTGCTAATCTCTTGCCAATTTCCGATAGCTAGGTCGATTCTGTAATTTGAATTGTTGTTCGTAAGCTGTTTGATAACCTAACAGAGATAAGATTGCAGCTGCTTCGATGTCACTTGCAACTTCAGCCCTAGCTGTAAGCAATCTCAAAGCGATTCTCAATGAATTTAACTAATATTCCTTTTTTGTTCTTTTTTTTCTCCTTTTTCTTCTTTACCGAGGAAAAACACAGCCAGCTAAATATTATTGATGATTGGTTAGATGAGGTAACAAGAGAAAAACATGATAGGTCTTGTCGTGTTCACCTCGACCATAGTAGCAGTACCAGCCAGAAAAAGCCAAATGAATATGTTGTCTCGCCATTGTCAGCCCATTTCCTTAATATGGTTTTCATTCAACAATATCAACGTATTGTTATCAGTCATCAATACACTTATAATAACAAATAGTATTAGCAGTAATAGCGAAGTACCACTAACGACTGCTTCTGCAATACAAAGCATTATTGTTGTTGTTTAGCTGTTATTGTTTTGTTTTTAGTTGTTGTTGTTGTTGCTGTTGCTGTTGCTGTTATTGTTGCGGCATATCAACAAAGTTCTATGCTGTTTTTTAGCTAGTTGATAGCAGCAGCAGCGG
>NW_018108297.1:141720-142739 GCF_000183805.2 Loa loa | reverse complement strand
AAATGCTAATCGATAAGTGACATTTTGACCGTGTTAAGATATAGATAGCTTGTATACGCATAAGTTTACACCGCTAGAAGACTTAGCAATACATGTTGACATAATTCGTAGCATTGAAAAAGCACGCAGAGCATGCAAAAATGAATGTCACTGGGAGCGCTAGGCTGCACACGCTGGACGATGTGTTACCCCACTGGTGCATAAGCACACTAACGAAATAGCTATTCAGCAAACCGCCTTGGCCGTTTAATATCCCCAAACTCTCAACTAATAACTGACTGATGGGTAAACTGCATGCCGAGCTCATTCTGCTTGACTAGGTCAGGTATGCTTTGTCTTTGCATGTGTGTATGTGTAGATGTGTGTCTGTATGTATGTGTGTATGTAAAGCAATTTAGTTTTAAGGTATTTAATTACGTAGGAAATATCCCCTTTACGGAGCTGACACGCTAACGTTCGGACGGATACCTTCATTCTTGCTTTTGTTCCGACTGCAAAAGTTCTTGTTTTACCTGCAACAGAGGAAGTGTATGCCTTCTTCCTTTCTTCTCGAGAAGAAAAAAGTAACTAATTAACAGTGCATGATGACGAGAGATGAGACTGAAACTTGAGAAAGGCCATTGAATCTAATTAACTATGTCAATAGGTGAGATCTGGAAAGCTTGACAGTATTGAACGTAGTGTGACTGCTTCTCCAAAATTAGGATTTAGTGTTACTCATCCAAAAATTTTGATTTCAGTCACCTTAATAATGGCAACTGTAAAAGTAAACCATGCGGAAATAATGTCAATAACGCAATAATAATAATAATAATAATAATAATAATAATAATAATAATAATAATAATAATAATAATAATAATAATAATAATAATAATAATAATAATAATAATAATAATAATAATAATAATAATAATAATAATAATAATAATAATAATAATAATAATAATAATAATAATAATAATAATAATAATAATAATAATAATAATAATAATAATAATAATAATAATAATAATAAT
>NW_018108297.1:127591-141099 GCF_000183805.2 Loa loa | reverse complement strand
TAATAATAATAATAATAATAATAATAATAATAATAATAATAATAGTAATAATAATAATAATAATAATAATAATTAAAATGAAAGGAAATCATCATTAAAAATGCAAAGAGGGGAAAAGGGAAGGAAAATAAATTTTTAAAATTGTAACAGAAATATATTTGTTGAAACCATAGTTTCCATAAAATAATTAGTTTTCTTTTTTTTTTGCCATTTGTCGTCCATTATACGCATGGTTTCTTTTTTGTGAATATTTCTGTCATAATTAGTTTATGAATTATGTATTATATTCCCTCAATCATGAAAGCAATCTTCGTTTTTGCATTTCGGAAGGTTTAAGAGTTCTAGGTGTCCTCTCTTGACTTAATTAATTATGTTGTTGAGGTTAGGCCATTTAATTAAGCGTACTGTAGGGTCAACTAATAGCTCCGAAAAACAGTTTTCATAATTTGCCTTTTTTTTTACTTCTTTTTGTCACTAGCTTCTTTTTCTGTTTTTGCTTAAATCCGTATAAAGATTTGTGGTTTAGGATTTTTCTATCACTTACCATTTCCATTATTTGCACAGGTAGAAACTATGTCCCATTAAACGCTCGTTTTGACCTATATCGTAATGAATGTAATGAATTTCCGCATTCAGGAAGAGCATTAGAAGTTACATGATGAAGCGACTGGTCGGAAGATTAAATAGTACAAAGTTTACATCTTAAATTTAACTTGAAACATTAATTTTTATTTACCAGAAGGTAAAAGTCAGTCGATAATAATAATACATTGATTACATTTGGCATAGATCAAATCAGGCTTTCGAGTCATTATTAGTTTGACAAGCGGATAGATGAAATGGAATTATGGTGAAATGAACGAAGTGAGTAGATTTCGAAGATTCACATTGCTCAAGGATCGAATAATCCTGATGATAAGATAAAATGTCCTTTTCCTCAATTGATATTTCAGCTAGCGGTCGGCTTCATTTCTGTGTTGCAACATCAATTTATCTTAAAAGAGGCACTGGATAATTTGGCATCATTGATGAGTAAAAAAGGTAGCTAAAATGGTGAAAAGGTATATGCTGTGATAATTTTCTGTGCGATAAGACAATCCTGATCCAAATGATAACGATTTATTGATAAGGACAATTTATCGATAAGAACGATTAAGCAACGTAAATTATGGTCTCAATTTGTGAAATTACCATAAATGATCTGCAAAAATCTGAAATGAATACTTTTGCGTATTCTTTTTCTTGGACCTTTTCGTTTATATGCAATATTTCAATTTCTTTTTTCATTAAAAATAAGATATTAGGCTCCAAACAAAAAATTTATGTTTTAAAGCTTGGGAAGTATTAAAATAATGACTGATGATAGACTGGAAATGAAGAGAAAAGAAAAAAAAACTGGGAAATTTTACGGAAAAAGAGTGTTAATTTGCAAAATGATCACAATGCGTCCGAATAATTCTCGATTTTAAGTTTAGGAATGTCGGAAATTCTTTTGATGAATTTGTAATGCGAATATGAAGAAGCTCAAGTATGTTGATGAGAATATGCTACGACACATTTGCTTCTCATCATATAGTGTTACGATGATGATAGCTACACCTTAAATATATGATTATGTTTTGAATGAAAATGTTAGCAATACAACAAGAAGAAATCTTGAAGATAATTTGCACAGCCTTAATTTGCCTGAAGAAATAAGTGCTGCATTAAATTTTATCCAAAGTTAGGAATGCTTTCTTTGGCTTTCTTAACTGAAGTTGAACAGAGTTTGCCAAGTTTCCTGGTTGGTTAAGAAAAATGAAAATATCGAAATGTTATTAAAAAAGAAAGATGAGATATACAGGGATTTCAGGAAGTAATATAATGCTAATTTTTCAAACTTGAAAGGCAACATCATACCAACCCAAGGACATCGTTTAATCTACAAAAAAAAAGAAAAAAGAAAGAAGAAAACGCCGAATAACTGAATTTTTCAAAATGAAATATTTTAATCAGAAAAAGGCGACGAAAAAAAGGAAAGCATATTTTTTACGTTGGCATTCAAAGTCCGTAATAATATTGAATTAATCGGCCATAAGCAAATGAATGGTTTGTTTTACATTCATAAATTTAAAGATTTGTTAATATGAATTTGAAAAATTCCCCTGTAAATGTAAAATTTGCCAAATTGAAATGCTCAATTTTGTCAGCTTATCTGACTACAACTCATTTCCTTCTTTTCATCCATTTCCATTCCAAAAATTTCTTACCTTCATTTCCTCATCTATTTGAACTTTGCAACGCCATCTTTGTCGTCAGAATTTTATTTTATGTTTCAAGTTTTTGGTATTTAACACCTACACTTTGCAAGCAGCGGAAGTTTAATGAAACATCTTATATAAATTGACATCAGCAACACGATAGATTAGCCATTTTTGAATCTTTCGAAGTTTTAATGTATTTTGAATTGTAATGATTAATTTTTAGGACAAAATTTAAACAAATCAATTCTTTATGTTATGGTTTTTTGGACTTGATTTTAAATTCAAGTAAAGAAATTTAAAAGAAAAAAAAAGATGAAATTTCGTGCTGCAGACACATCTGTTTCCCACAATTTGGATGGAATTGATGTTTAAAAATGTTGAAATGATGATGGTGAACGGTTGAACAAATCAAACGATTGATGATAGGCAATGAAGTAAATTTCGATCGCACACGCAGATAAATGAATTACTACAAAAAACTTCTTGCCATAAATACGGCACCAGATATTGGCAATTTTGTGGAATGATTACTTACTTTTTTTCGATCTGTCTTACCCTCGATTTGTTACTTACCTTTACTTATCTACTGTTTCGTGGATTTCATCTGTGTTCGTCTTGCTTTGTTCTGAAAATAAGGAGAAAAGAATTCCCATGAATTATGTTGACAACTGGAGGAGCGATGTGAAATAGGATAAGGAATGGAGGGGAAAGTTTTGAAGAATATCCCTTTATGTGCCTTTACGGAGACAAATTTGACAAATTTAAGGACTTCAGCTTGTTCTTTAAACTAACAATACTAACTTTCAACTTGCTTCCTATTTTCGTTTCATTCCAATTCACAAGGGGACTTCCATTATAAGGCAGACATGTTTTGGCATCAAATCTTAACTACCAACCCGTTCTGTATGCTCTTTCTTTATCCGACATTACGTCTAATTTATGATCCAATCATTCTGGCATAGAGTTAAGACTTCTTTCCATTGCTAATAACATTTGGTTCCTTTATTAAAACTTTTCCCATCCAGAAACTAAAAATATTGTTTAAAAAGTGGTCTAAAGGAAGGTAAGGTATTGCCAAAAACCAAAAATCAAAATAGGACTAGGGAAGAGACAGAATGAAGAAAGCATACGGTAAGTGACTGTTTTTTATGCATGTTTTTCTGTGGCTTAGGGCATTTTCGGGGCAATTTCGTTTGTTTAATGAGAAGACCATTTCCGTTTGTAAGTTGTCAAAATGGAAGAGAGAGGGGGAGGACATCTAGGCAAAGCTTTCGGCTTAATGGTGGACCTTTGAGTGATAGGGAAAAGCTCATATAATCATTATATTGATTAAAAAAAAACCATTCACTCCTCCTCTTTTTTCTCCTCCTCCCAGAAATTCAAGAAATCTTACCAATACTTAATTAGATTTTCCGACTTGCCCAAGAATCAATTAACAGGAAATAATATCTTGGAGAGGTAAATCAACAAATCCTAAAAATTGACAATTACCGCTTCAATAGGTCGAAACTTCGCTTTCATCCATCAATTTCAGTAGTATGATGAAAGCTCATATGAATTTATGGTTCACTGTTCATATGAGAACTTTTGACGGATTATGATAATTTCGCCGTTTGCTTTTTGAGAATTACTTGTTGCTATGTTCATAATATTGAATGTTAATGGTTTTTCCTAACAAAAAAAAAAGATACAGCAAATAGAAAGTTAACGGGTAATAATATGAAGGTGCGCTGTAGAAATCTTGATAGATAATCAAATCATTGTTATCAAATGACAGTACAACGCAATTTTCGCACAAAATGAGCATTTAAAATACCATATTTGTTGGCATTGGTTTTTGGATATTTGGTCCTCAGATATTACATCGTTAATATAATTAGTTAAATTAAATTAAAAGTTTCAAAATTCTTCCATCAAACACATCCTGTAATATCGAATAGTGAGCTGGGATTTCTCAATAATCAAGAATTATGTTGATTTACAACGATACTGTTGGGAAGGATTAAATTTTAGAGCTTCAAGAAATTGAATAAATGAAACAACAATTGTAACTCTCCTTCACAACGGAATAATTGTTTCTTTGATATTTTCGGACTTATATTTATTAACTTCAAAAAGAAAAAAAAGGAAAAAACGGACGTTAAAGTATCGCTGACCTTTTTGGAAAGATAAAAACAATATGGTAGCTAAAACATACATGAAATTCTAAGGATTAATTTAAAAAAATTTTCACATAATTTCGAGAAAAAGGTTACTCATTTGCTAAAATCATGATCTGACCACACGTTTTTTCCTCTTGATGGTTAGACCGAATAACCGGATCTCGGCATGAAACGAAATTATCAGACTATCAGTTAACATTTGATACCTCAACAATTTCAAAAATTAACTTCTTATTGTTCATAAAACTATGTTTGTGAATAATTAGGAGTTGACTCTGCTGCTTTTCAATCTTTTTTTTTTGTGATAATTTATTACAGTTCTAACGGAAAGAACGAAAAAAAAAGTGCGATGATTCATACATATTGCATTCGGCACTGTGACTCATGCCTACGGCCGCAAATTACATCATCTTTTTGGACTTCGGGTTTTCTGGTAGGCGTTGGGTCTTGGTGTCCTTTTTTGACCCCGTCCTGATACAATCTTGGGCACTTGAGGAGGGAGGGGAGTTGAGGTTAGACAGATTCCGCATTTGGTCTTCTGAATATCGTCGTGTACTTTAGCTGTAGCCCAATTTTTTGATCTTCATAAAGTACCATCAGTATTTACATCATTATTGTACATTCATTTTCCTACTAAACGTTTGTTTTAATTCAAAAAATTAGAAAAGTCTAATGAAAGAAGAATTAGGCAACATTGGTTTCGTAACTCGCTCTTGTTTCTTCATTTGGCCAGTGTGAATTTTTTAAAATTAAATCTGGAAATTTCTTTAACATTATTCAAATAGTCGGAAACATTCCTGTGACGACTTCAGTTCTGTTTGTTTTAGTTTGGGCATATCGTGGACCATCCTCACGATTATGTCTACTCCACGTGAGAAGGACAAATCAAAGGTAAGTCTTGTTTGCGTTCACACCATTTCTTTGGTGTATTAGTTTGGGTTTTTATATATTTTGAACCGCAAAATTTGGCTTGATATCTAAGCGATGTGGCAATGACACTGGTTAGTTAAGAAGTGCGAAATCAGGAAAGAGATTTGCTGCAGAAATCCTAAAGAGCCTAGAATACATTTTCTGCTGTTGGATATTAGTGCCAAAAGGAACATTTAATGTCTTTAGAGTTATTATGAGGTTCTTCCCCTATTCCAATTTATGACGATGTTCTTCGTGTAGTTGTTCCAGGCCAGTTATTTGGTTTCGCAAGTCGTGCAACTGTCGAAATGAAATGAAGTTCATTAAGGAGTGGTTGTTGCTGAGTTGCAGAGGTCTAGGCATGTCTTATTATTTCAGGTCAGACTAAGAAGCATATTAGGACGTTTCTTTAATTCAAATAACAATGAGGTCAATTCGTCCTCATCATACTATTCCGGCCCAGGAGAAATCAGCTCACCTTATAATACCGTCCATCGAATACATGTTGGCTACGATGGCAAGAAATTCACGGGCTTGCCACAGCCTTGGATGGACACACTGCTTCGTGATATTAGGTTGGTGTAGAATTTTTCCTGAAATATTCAGAATTGTTTATTCATTTTAAATATGGTGAAATATAGTTCATCTGTTTGCAAGTGTGTCAAGTGGAATAAATGTCATTATTTGTTGTCATTCTCTTGCAGTGAAGCTGACCAGAAGAAAAATCCTTCAGCAGTTGTATCGGCATTGAAATTTTATGCAAAAACTATTATGGCACAGGAAGCTGATAAACAAAAGTTTATGATCACAAATTCTCAGTTGCCGTTTGACGATGAAAATGATGAGGAACCTACGGCCCCTACTCAACCAATTGCAAAAACGGATGATATGGGCAGTGGTAATACTTAGCAATATAGTTTATAAATTTGTCGAAATTTCGGGGTAATAAGTTTCTCCGTGTTTTTCATTCGTTTGAAAATGAAGTTTATTTTCGAAAAAATTACCTTTTTATATATAAAACACATCCGTTTATAGTAAAAGATTCTCGAGATATGGAAAGTGATAGTTCAGCAGAGATCTCCACAGCAATTCCATCCATTGCGGCAAGTGGATTTCCAATTGCCACACCTCCAACAGTACCTCCTCGACATTCGCAGCACCCTGCCGCACCACCATTACCACCATCACGAAGTTCAAACAGGTGACAATATTTTTTGGAATATTCCACTTTGTGTCTATTGGGAAGTTCCATGCCGAACAATTTTCTTTTTTTTTATTTTTTTGTTTCGAGTATGTTTTTGGTTGTTCCCCACTCAAAATTTTATCGCATTGCAGTACAACAATAATTAGTGAGGGAAGTGTTGAAACTTCGTCGAACGAAGTGTCTACCAAACCGGCAATAAAAAGTGGTGTTCGGAAAACACCACCTCCACTACCACCAAAACCAACGGTTTGTAATCATTCCCGGTCTATTATTAATTATGGCAATGTCGATAAGGAAAAAAATTCATCGTTACTGTGTCATTTGATAGCGAAACAAAAACGTGCAAGCGTTGAGATTTAAATTTATCAAGAGAAAAAAAGAAAAGAGTGGCTATTATTCAAGAAATGGAGAGACTTTTTTACAAAAAGTAAGGAATATCATCTCCATCCAATTTAGAATCATTTTCGCCTTACCATAAATCTCATTTAGACCATGGTTGTAAATACAAAAATAAAATATTTGATGGCAAAGCCATAGTCTCCCAGCACTGGTCATTGTCTCCCGACATTGGTCACCCATTACTATCCGAAAAAAGTGGATTAGCTGTATGAAGTATAATTAAGTGTGGATATTTGTGCAATATTTTATTCATAAAATAACTGGATTATTGGTAGAGACTTTCGGCGAACAGAGAAAAGCGAAGATTCACCCCGTTACTAATTGTTGCGCCTTTTCATGATGCTGGATAGCTACATCCATGACACTATCCCTGATTATTTATCAACAAGTTTTTTATTAACCTTTTTTTTTTTGTCAAATAGTCTGGTCCATCAAAAAATTAGAAAAGAGAAAGAATCATCTCCCTGGGAATTTTCCTTTTCTTCTGTAAAGTGTAAAGCATAATTTATAACAGTTGCATTTGATGTGCGGTTCAGAATAATGGAATTCAAAATAGCTTATCCATTCATTTTCCCAAAAACCTTAGTGGGACAACAGCGGGAATGATGGTGCGAGAACTAGATTTTTTCATTTTGAACAAAAGTGCGTGACACTAATTTCGCATCGTTGACACTCTATATGCATTTCAAGCAAAGATAAGGGAAGGAGGAAAAAACAAAAGGAAATTGAACTGAGAAAGGCTAGTGAAGAAACAGAGAAGAGATAGAAAATGATTTCTTAGTGTTACCCATAAAGGTGTGATACTAGTATCGTTAACACTTCACTGGTTGTTCGTGTCTTTTTTTATGTGTACTAATGTTATTTTAGAGGCAGTAATTTATTACACCTAATTTCGAGAGCAAAAAAACAAAAAAGAAAAAACATGCTTGTGTTTCGAATTGATTACCCGTTCATATGTGCTCTACATAACTAGTGCTTACCCATACCCACGACGTATCATCGTTCAATAGATAAGGTCTGCATACTTGTTTGGTATATTATTTATCACGTTGGCCTGTGGCGTATTCGCCGCGATATTCAGCTGTTGATAGAGTCTGTTCTACTCTAAAAATTCTTATTTCTTGATTTTCATGATATTGCGAAACCACCGTTAGAACAAATTATTTATCGTTTTTACACATACTGATTTATTTAACTAACTGGTCTTCACCGCAAAGCACTTCATCTCATTGGAATTAAATTCGTTCCTTCTCATCAGTCGAGAGATTTGTGCTTCTTAGTGATAGGTTATCCACATCAACACCATTCTTCACAAAGAATTAGAAAATGTGCAACCCATTTATACCTCGAATTACTTTTGGCGTTATGTCACCATTTTCGGCTTACATCGACTTCATTGGGAATGAGTTAGCGGTAAGATTAGTTGTTTGCGTTAGTTAAAGATCTGTACTGATCATTTTAATGATACTTTTCTTAAATTTCAAAGGGGGGAATGAAAAAACAGCAAGGTTTATCCTGAAATTTTAAGTTAAACATTTGTTGAATTTTCAGATCCATTCATTTTCTTTACCTAATAATCTATTTTTCCTCTGTGTACTTCATCTTTAAGTAACTTATTGAATATTCGAGAAAGTATATGCGGGATTATGGTGGTAGATTTTTCAAATCACATTTGAGTTTTGCGAAATTTTTGTTGCTGAAATTTCTATTGTCGGCATTATAATCTTGTGACTCAGCTTTTCTTTTTAAAAAATAATAGGGTTTCAAGTTTCAGTTAGTTTTAGTTTGCTTTCAGCATTTGAAACCATCGTGTTCACTTAGTGAACAGCTGACAACACAGCAAGATGGTCGAGATAGTCTGGAGTCGGAGTCATCCAAGGTTTCTGAAGATGTTGATTCGAGTACAGTTGTTGAATTGAACACCGGAAATGAGTTAGTGGCAGCAACAACACAGTGCTCGGGAAACGTAGAATCGGAAGGCAAGATGACAAAGGCTAATAGCGTTGATATCGGCAATAAAGAAGCAACTAATGGAATTTGTGATAACGTGCGTTATCGATAAATTTACCTTGCTCTTTCCTCAGAATGGTGTATGTGGTAGATCTCTGAGTCTTCAGAATTTCTTGTTCCAGGTTAAAAGTTTTGAGGTTTATTTATATTGAAATAAGTATGTTTGCGCGTAGTAATGCTTATATTCAATTTTTTAGGTACAAGTAAGGAAGAGGGCGCAAACAAATGATAAAGGAACGGATGAAGCTGCGAATAAATCTCAGCGCCAGAAACCCAGTGATCAAGAAGTAAGCGTAACATTTATACGTTTCTTCTACTGCCCAGCTGAATAGACCATATTCACGGCTGCGGTGGAATATTCGATACCATGAACTCTGTAACGATGAGTTCTTTCGTGTTCGAGCAAATCATTCAAAATCTTCTTTCAGATATTGCAAGAACTGAAACAAATAGTTAATGAGGGTAATCCAACAGACCGATACGACTTACTTCAGAAAATTGGCATAGGGTAATTTTTAGCTTTCTAAAAAGATAAGAGACAGTTTGTTAAAAAGGGATACTTTTTCACTTGCCCTACAAGGACGCTATGGCATTCCCAAAAGATTTACAAAAATTTAGATCTGAATCATTAACTTTATTCATCTTAATAATATTAAAGGAAATGTCTGTTTTGCAATGTTATTTCTTTGGTTTGTTCTGCTAGAATTTGTGCATTGCCATTATGTCTTTATATTTTTAGTGCATCGGGCCATGTTTATACCGCACGCGATAAGGTTACTGGTGAAGTAGTTGCCGTGAAGCGTATGGCATTCAAAAGTCAGCCAAAGAAGGAGTTGCTGCTTACGGAAATTAAAGTTATGCAGAAATACAAGCATGAAGTAGGTTTTCTTTGTGAAAATGATCCTGTAGAATTCCATTCATTTATAAGAGATAGGTCTTCTGTAGTTCATTTTTTTTTTCGTACGACCAGAGAATAGTTCATATTATTTTGCAGAATCTTGTTAACTATATTGACAGTTTTTTGGTGGATGCAGACGACTTATGGGTTGTCATGGACTATTTGGAGGGTGGTAATTTAACAGACGTTGTTGTGAAAACTGAATTAGATGAAGGACAAATTGCTGCAATTTTGAAGGAGTGTTTGAATGCTCTTCAATTTTTACACAGGCAAATAATTGTTTCTTCTTATGAATGTCTGTAGTTATGATCTTACAAGTTATGTAACTTTGTTTTAGTAAGTGCGACTTTGGAGAAATAATTAGGTAGATGAGAAAGATCCAAACACTGCAAGAAAAGCAGTAGGGGAAAAGTTATGATATAAAGCCTTGAGTGTGTGACTGTTGAGATCACGCTTCGTAATCAAATTATTTACTTTTTTGATGTATTTTACTAATTTTCACGCTTTTGGATTTGTTCATATTTTGTCTTTTCAGTCACAGTATCATACACCGAGATATTAAATCGGACAACGTTTTGCTGGGAATGCAAGGTGCCGTAAAATTGACGGATTTTGGCTTCTGCGCTCAGATTCAACCTGGATCAAAAAGGTTGGTATAGAAAGTTATTGCTGGCGAGCATAAATAATTTCCAAAAAATTAAGGGCAACAATGGTAGGGACACCGTACTGGATGGCTCCTGAAATCGTGAATAAGGTGAAGTACAACTATAAAGTAGACATCTGGTCGCTTGGAATAATGGCTTTGGAAATGCTCGATGGAGAACCACCATATCTTTATGAAACTCCCATCAAAGTTTGTTTACTCTTATGCGCAGTTGTGTTATAATGTTTATTTATCCATCTGTATTTTGGCGGCATACAATACTTTCATACGTACATGCAATTTCTAGAAATATATACTTCAATTCAGCTAACATTAAGTTAAGGTTGAGGTTTACAAGTATTGATTCCTATCAGATTTTAAGGCGGTAAGGGGTTTACTTCTGACGGCTTTGGTTATTATCACTAGGACTAATAATTGCGGAGTACTAATGTTATTGCTACCTTTCGTTTTTGACATTTTCTGTTGTTTCAGGCAATATATTTGATAGCTCAAAATGGAAAACCAGAAGTAAAGAAGAAAAATTCCTTGTCTCCAGAATTTAACGATTTTCTGGATCGCTGCCTATGTGTGAAACAGGAAGAACGAGCTGACGCCGAAGAATTGTTGCGACACCCGTTTATCCGGATGGCAAAACCATTAAGTTCACTCATTGCTTATATACGTGCAGTCAAGGAGTTGAAGCAGCAGCAAAGGTGAAGTCAGTATAGTGGTAATGAAGAAATAATAGTTCGAAGTTAACATGAACTGGAGCACTGCTCTATTATTTAGTAAGTTTTGCAGTATTTTACTCAAAGTTTCATTATTTATTGAAGGATTCAAATTATTTGCATCATTTATGTTTGTGTATAAATTAAAGCTTATCCAATAAAGTAATTGTGAAACATGGAGCTTTCTTTCAATTTCTTTGTTATCACTTCTCTCTCTCTCAGCTTGTCCTTTGTAATTGTTAGTTTTCTAAAGATTTATGATGTACAACGTTCTAACGGATTACACACCCTTATAAATCCGCTAGAATGAAGTCACTTTGTTGCCGTTCATTCCTCCAAATTTTCTTTAGATTTCCGCTGTTATGGCCAATACTGAAATTGTATTGTAGACTTTGATGTTCATTTTCAAGCGGGATGGTGGATATGTAGTTTCCTGCAAAAAAAAAAAAGAAAAAAACGTATGAATTTTCTTTGCTTTGTATGAAACCATGAAACTAAAATACTCTTTTAAGATTGTAGGCATTTGGAGGTTGGGACTCAAACTGACTATTTTAATGTTGGATCTAATACAGTCATAATCAAGGTCTCGCTCAGTCTGTGATAGGTACGTGAAAATCGTCCACCGATTGTCTCTACTGATTTCACAGTTTTACTGTTCGCTAATCCAAAACTATGTATTCTTTTTTGCATTATTTGTAATCCTTTTATCCTGAAAAGCTGCTTATTGTTTGGCACTCGTTTAAGTTTTTGGGGATTTCCAGTTTTGCTATGAGTTATGAATATTTATATGTTGAGTTTGATGGATACCAGATATTAGTAATAATAGGAAATCGTCGAGACTATAAAATGATATGGTATCGTTTTAAGTGCCCTTAATCAATAATTGGTTGATTTACGATGCTGACGTAAAGAGCACCATTTTGTGTTATCCATAACGCATGATACACGGACCTGGATGCAGGTCCATTCCAAATTGTTCATGCATGCATTGTGAATCTTTTTTTTGTGGTTTAAAAAAGCAAAAGCATTGTCATGAATATAGCAAGAATTTGATTGCAGCAAGATGAAGTATATAATTATTACACTGCTAAGTTATTTGTATTATTCGGGTATCCTTTTGCACATATCGCTACAATTTCGTTATTATCACTGTCCCTAATTCTTTTCCATGGGCCTAATTCATGTCCATAAATTTGCCAGCATGATTTACGTATTTACGAAAAACAAAAACTTTTCGTTTTGCTGTCGAGTTATCTTATCTAGAAAGTTGTGAAAGAGAATTTTCTACGAAGATTAGCTAAAAGGGAAAGAGGAATCAATTAATATGTATTCTAAATCTAATTTGACTTTTACGTCCCAGTATATCTTGTTCTTTGTTTTTTTTTCGCGTCTTTTAAGTTTATCATAATTCCAAAAGTTGCTGACAACTTCTTTACAAGTTAATTTATCATTAAATGATCAGTCAATTTTTATTTTTTGTCATTTTAGAAGCTGATTGTTTGTATTTCCTTCGCGGTTTCCATTAAATACTTACCAGACTGTTAATTTAGCCATTCTATATGTCTGGAAATTGTATCATATGGCTTTCCTAGGGACCATCCGTGGTCTCCCTGGAATCACTGGTACATCGTATTCAAACCTGAATTAAGCTGGATTTTTAGAATCTTCAATTGATATTTCACGGGCACGGTTCTGGGACTTTTGATTAATTGTATCCACGATGTACATGGTTTCAAGGTTACTTCTGGAGTCCTGCTGTTGAGTCTTGAGCTATAACGATCATGTGAGTGATTAATATTGTCCATCAGCGCCTTCTCTATCTTTATTTGCATTATTATATACTGTTTTTTCTTTTTTAAATATATTAGTTGTAATAGGGCGAGTAGTTATTTTCGAATATAGCTGGATAGATGATTTGATTATCTTGTTTGTAGCAATAGCAGCTGCTCTTAATTATGAATGCTGAAGTCACATTTTAATGATTGTACTACATAAATGGAATTATTGGTGATATTAGAATTAACATTAAAAGATGGAATTTGGTATTGGTGATTGATTTATTAGATAATTAGAATAGCTTATGATCATCATTTGAAGATTATAAAACATCATGTTATTTATTTCAAGTATTAAAATATTGTAATCCAGAGCTTCAAATGTTTTTTTTCTTCTTTGCTATTCATATTTAAATTAACTTGGATTGATTTTATTTAAATTTCACGTCTATTAGATATGTATTATTTACAGGGAATATGATAATTGTTGATGCGGACTGTAACTGGTTTTTCATACTTCAATGGATCATTTAGGAG
>NW_018108297.1:104927-127508 GCF_000183805.2 Loa loa | reverse complement strand
CATAATTCCAAAAGTTGCTGACAACTTCTTTACAAGTTAATTTATCATTAAATGATCAGTCAATTTTTATTTTTTGTCATTTTAGAAGCTGATTGTTTGTATTTCCTTCGCGGTTTCCATTAAATACTTACCAGACTGTTAATTTAGCCATTCTATATGTCTGGAAATTGTATCATATGGCTTTCCTAGGGACCATCCGTGGTCTCCCTGGAATCACTGGTACATCGTATTCAAACCTGAATTAAGCTGGATTTTTAGAATCTTCAATTGATATTTCACGGGCACGGTTCTGGGACTTTTGATTAATTGTATCCACGATGTACATGGTTTCAAGGTTACTTCTGGAGTCCTGCTGTTGAGTCTTGAGCTATAACGATCATGTGAGTGATTAATATTGTCCATCAGCGCCTTCTCTATCTTTATTTGCATTATTATATACTGTTTTTTTCTTCACCTGCTTTGTTTTGTTGTTTAGAAATTATATGTTTTATTTCGCAGTTTTTTCTATATATGTTTGTAATTTATTATGCTCAATCTTCGACTCTCGGTGCTTATAATACATCACTCTCTACTGTTTTCTATACATGTGAACCCCCTTTAAATGTACTTTTTTTTTGCCAGGAATATAAACTAAAAGCGACGAAGCGCATACATCAAGTTTTAAATGGAGATGGCTAATTTCGCAACGAGTAAAGGGGAGAAGGCACAAATTAATTAAGCCTAGTGCTGTGAGGATTAGGTAATTTCAGTGACCTTGGGAACAGATTACAATCAGCAGCCGAGCGAAACATTACCAAATGAGCTTCTTTTCTTAATTGTCATAACCATTCTATATGTTACTACGCCTAAATCAAACTGGTGGTTTTGTCTTATAAAAATCCAATTAGCCGATTGATGGGTAACTTTTTTTAAACGTCTTTGATATACATCTTTCATGATCTTATGATCTTACACATCTCTAGTCACCATTTTAACGGAGCGACGGGTTAGCCAAGTAACATAATTTTAGCAGTATTGGAAACTTCATGTGGTAAATTCAATCTGGCGATTCTGGCGGTGTAACATGTGATGCTAATAACTTCAACGGTTGAGATTCGTGGAAGGTGTAGTCGTGAATAGCAAGAACTGCGTGGGCGGTAGGGCGGCAAGATGATTTGATTAGAGCATTTGGGGAGGTTTGAGTGTTTCTCTTTATTTGACGTCATACTAACATGTGCAAAATCGGGTTCTTGTTCATAGCAAGAACTTACTGCTAAGAGGGGTTTATGAAATTTTGCAATTTGGTAGGTGATCGGGGCATTCCAGTGTTTAACTAATTTGATGGGGAATTCGTAATTCTTGTCGATGATAGTCATAATGAGTATTGTCGTTTTTAACATCAGTATAAAATCATGTGAAGAGCAGGATTATTTATCGCTAATAATGATGAGTTCGTACTATTTCAGCTAGTTAGATGTCGGCTTATTTTTCACCAGCATTTGCTTTCAATAGCACATCCTTGAAGTAGAAAGGCACAAAGGGATAACCGAGTCCGAGGTAGAATTTGGACTGGAACTCAACCCTGCAATAACTTTTTTTTGCTTTTTAATCGAGTTGGAAGTTATGTATAAGTCAAGCATTTTGAAGTGTAATCGATTTATGCTATGTGATGCAAATGTCCATCTACTTATGAAGTATTTCAATTTTTAAAATCTAAGGGAATTCATTCATAAGAACCAACCAATGCAGTCGGAGTGTGTGTAGGAATGCGGAAAGTCCTTCCATAAGTACCAAAATCGAAACAGTCAGAATACCGAATGCAAAAAATATCGAGTAAGCAGCGACATAACCAGCAATACCAGAAATGCCAAAAGCTCGTACAAGTACCATTTCCCACAATACTTCCGATAACTCTGCAATATTCACATGAAAAGTTCCGCACTGAAAATTCCGATTTGATGCTTCTTCCAATTCAAGTAAACTATTGAACTCTGTGCTAAGGTTGAAGCTCAACTACTGGAACATTGCTTTTTTTCATTATCAAATTTCAGTAAAATATTACACCAATAAGAATGGGGCTATCAAAATTTCTGGAAGCTATGGGAATTCTGGAAACAACTATCCTTCATCGATATAAAATTTTACAGCAAAAAATAAATAAAAAATAAAAATTGAAATAGCAAAATGATTTGAGTGACTTACGGGCATGTGCCAGTGATAAAGCCCATAATCGAAGATATGATGCTGTATGGGACACACAGCCAAGGACATACTCAATTGTATGGATAGCTTGATGAACCATAACGTCCCCAAAAGACTTAAAATAAAATTTGCAATATCGAAATCATTTCATATCTGCTAGTGTTTCCGAAGCTTTTTTTTTGAAAAAAAATAAATGTTTTTTCTCAGTATTGGGTTATGAATCAAAGATGGAATCAAATAACTGGAATAAAATTTTCTTCTTTTTTATTTTTGCCAAGAACTCACCTCTTCCTCACATTCATTATCAGATGTAGTTTCTTCCCAATCTTTTTTACTTAAACCACTTCCATTTTCATTTAAAGTTATCTCTGCCTTCTCGCTTTCCTGATTCATCCATACAACCTGATGAAAGAGAAATTTACTGTGAAAACTTAGAAGAAAGAGATTCTTCTCAAAATATCAAAGAAGAAAAAGTATAATTCTCAAGATTAATATTCAGACATAAGTTGTCTTTGAAGGGTAACATCAAATGGATCTTGACAACAATTAGCTTATTTTAAAATGATTAAGGAAATTTGTGGGAGGTATTTTTATCTCTCGAGAGGGTCAAAGGAATCGAATTCAGACTATATTTAACCACTTTAGCTTTTAACACCTTTTTTGACATCTCATTAGTTTTTTTTTCTCTTTTATTTTTGAACTTACAGCATTGTCGCTAATGGCATTTCTCTTCTTACGGTGTAGCAGAAAATGAATCGGTTTGCCGAATAACATAACTGGTACGCAAATTACAGCTATTATAACCAAAAATGCTTCGAAAGTTGACTGAAATTTTTTTTGATTTCAAAAAAATTTTTAAAAATCTGCGGGAAACTTAAAAATTAACTCTACCGTAAGTATCATCAAAAAGCTACTTGCCTGTCCAGGATACCATTGGCTAAGGTAGCAGTCTGGCCATTTCTCATGTATAACATGACTGTCATTTTGAGCAACAATTTTTGCCTCATTGAGAAAACCAACTCGACGATCTTTGAACATGAACATACTGATCAGACCAATCTAAAATACTTCGTATAATTTTTTTCATTATGGAAAATTTATTTTTTAAAAAGTTTTGTTTTTAAAAATAAGAGTTACCAACAATGAAGGAGCACAATTTGACCCTGGATAAAGTAACCCAAAGATGTATTCCTCTCGAACCCAGAAGAATAACCATTTGATGATGATTTGAGCACACAAATAGATAAATATACAAAGCATGAATAAAATTTGTGGGATAAACACTGTGTATATTTCAATTTTTGATTTGAAGTATCTGAAATTTGTTAGATGTATCAAATTTAGATAAGATAAATGCCTTGCAAATATAAGCATCAATGAATTGAAATGTTTTAGTCAATGAGAATTTGAACAAGAAATGAATGGATTTTAAAGTGTTATCTTGTTATCAGTGCACAGCACTGAATAAACAAATAATCCTGAAAGTATTGTTGAGTAATCATCCATATTTTGCAAGACTATCATCATCAATATATTGCTAAATAAAATTGGTACAAATTCTGTTGGCAACGTACATATAATTTAACAGTGATAAAAATACTCCAAATGTCATTTGGGCAATTCCAAGTATCACGGATAATTTCATTTTCAATGAGTTTGAAAAATTTAATCGATTTTCTGCCATATTCCATACAGGATCTACACCAAACCAGTATGGTCCAGTATCATGCATATAGGATCGTGATGGCGGCAAAGCGATCGTTATTTCTTTATGCATTAGAACCGATTGGCTATTCCAGGATTCGATCTCCGCATTACTACAAAAAGTGCTCTGAAGAAGTGTTGTGTGGGATGATTCAATGGTGTAAAATTTTGGAAGGATGTATCCATTATAGGCTATGATTAATGTTGAGATATTAAGGTAAAAATTGAAACGATCGTTAAAATAACAAAAACAAGCAGAAACAATTTCGTTACTGTGAAATTTAAAACTTTAGCAATTTCAATTTAATTTAAATTAAGCTAAAAATTAAAACTTACGGGAATGGATTGCGCCACTTTGAACCGAATAGATTAAATGATTTGGCAAAAAGGTCATTGTAGAGGAAACCTGCATGAATCGAAAAAATGCCCATAAGTAAGATAATGTAACGACCACCGAAGAACATTTTAAAAATCTGCAAATTTCAATTAAATAGAAATATTTTGTAATCACAGTTTTTTTTTTTTAAAGTCACGATCATGATCATAATTTTTTAAAAAGAAATTATGATAAAAAATTGTAATTTAAAAATTAATTTTACTCTTTTAGTTGTGACACTTTTTTTTTACCATAATATTACCTCATCCTTAATATTGCGTGCAGCAAGATTCTTCTCACGAAGTACCATCCATAAACCAGCAAGGAGCATTATAATACCGTGTCCAAGATCACCAAACATGCATGAGAAAACAAATGGAAATGTTATGATTGTATAAGGAGCTGAAAATGTGGTTAAACTTGGTGAAGTTGGTTAAAGCCTACCAGAATTTTCAAAGCTTGTCGATTTTGAAACCATCAAAATATTAACCATACCGGGATTGATTTCCAAATAGGAGGCAGTACCATACGAATCAACGATCGCCTGGAAGACTTTCGTGAATTTGTTAACTCGATTGTATGTTGGTGGCTCTTCGGTAGTTTCCAGAAGATTCAGAACAGGTCTCACACTGCTACCACTTTTCCTCTGCAATCAAACCTTAATACCTGAATTGCTTTTATTCACATAATTGTTACAAAAAATTTCAATGATATTCACAAAATACGTGATGCTTGTGAAATTACGTGACTCATAAATTAATTAGTGAGCTTACTTTTTAACATGAATTTCTATATCGACAGGCTTTCAAATGTCAGCTCAGCTAATTTCTTCTTGAACTTCCAAACTATTACAAGACGAGTATGAATCAGATCTCTTACCACTCCTTCTTCAAGAGCCAAACGAACATTTTCCAGGTCAGCGTATGGTACCCAACATTCAGCAACGAAAAATTTACCGATAGCATCAAATGTAAAGAGATTCAAAGTGTAGTAAACTGATTTTTGCATGCGAACCTGGAAATGATCATGAATTAAAAAATTCGGATGTCAAAGCCTCATGCAAAAGTATTATTCTCAATTCAGATTTTAAAAGATTTTAAGGAACCTCTTTTTGCCATTGCCTGACAGAATTGGAAGCAGCCTGAAGTACTTTATACCGATGCTCTTGAGTTTGGCCCAGTACAGTACGCATATCCGATATGCGAGCTTTAACATCACGTGCTGCTGCATGACGATCCTTAAACATCGGAAATAGGTTACATATATCGAATCGCCATTTTTTTTCAGTATTCCATAAGTAAAGCAATCAGACCTTACTGTTCTTCGGACAATTGTTGTAGAGTTTAGTTTTGAATCCTTCACAAACTTTCTCAATGATAATCCGTAGGCGATCACCTTTGTAGAAAATCAAAAAGACTGATTTCGAGCACATTTCACCCTGTAATTTTATATTTATTTTTATTAATAGTTGGGAAATTTGATAAAATAATGAAAATATGAAAGAATGGGAGTAAAAATAAAATATAACAGACAGAAAAAAAAAGTGGAAACAAGAAGAAAACTGAATAAAACACCAACTATTATTGAAGATTTTGTTTTTATAAACCTAATTAGAAATTAAGAAATGAAAATAGCAAAGTTGATCAATGAAAGTTACAACATATGTTTCAAAACATACACTATCTGGATTTTTCCAATTCCTCCTCAATATCGGTCGTACGTACAAATGCTGTTTTATGACAAGCTCGCCACAAAACTTTTTCGAAGGCATTCACACGATCACGATTAATGACACCTGCCAAAAATCTGAAATCGAAACTGGGAAAATCAATGTTACTAATAAGTCTATCTTAAAATTTAGGTTTCCGTAAAGTAACTTTGACAAGAAAAGGCAGCAACTTAAAATAAATAACCATAAATATTCCTATGGTAGATTTTTTCTTTCTTTTTTTTTAAATATATATTTATTATCACTTAAGAATGTATAACAACAATAACATTCAATATATGATATTTAATTTTGATCTTTTGATTTCAATTTTAAAAACACTAATTTTGCTATATCTCTATTATAAGTTGTCCAATATAATAGAAAAATTACCCTATAGGCTCTTTTCCACTTCGGAGTACAAGCGCAGCATCTTCTTGTACTGCTTCAATTTCATGCATTGCAACGTCACTAATACCCTATAAGTAGACAGCTATTTCAATGAGTTTTAACTATCAACACTTGTTGACACATCCCATAACTAGTGGATTTCGATTTTCTCAAATCGAATTCTGTCCAATGAACCATTACTTATTGTCATAATTGGTATTTCGAATAATAAGTGAATGAAATGAAATTTCATGAGAAATTATGATATTATTTGGGTTGAACACAAAGATAAAGCAAACTTCTTCGAAGAAATGATCAGTTTTCTCCAGAATTGCTTCCCATTCTTTTAACTCCAAATAATTTCGTTTCAAAATTATATTGTTTTCGTTCATGCTGATTATATCACGCTCTAAATCAATCAGTGTCCCCTGTAAAATGTAATTTGAAATATGCCCCATTCCTCCATCTGTTTGATGTTTTATTGCCCTATAAGAGATATTTAGGGATCTCCCAAATGTCAAGAGTATTTCAGAGACAGAGAATTGTTTTGCTCTTTGTACTTTTCTTATTCCTTCTACAGAATTCAGGTAAATTCCAAAGATTCATATTAATAACGATAAGCAGGAACTCTAATTCTAAAATTCTCTCCTGAAAATATCAAAATACAAAACTGGGAATATTACCTGAAATAAAAGGTTAAAGTCTAGCTAACCTCAAGTTGATTGAGTTCATGTGGTTCCAGTACTTCATATGTATCATCATCGTTAACATCATCATTAACTTCAATATCATCTTTACGCATTTGAACATCAAGAAATCCTAAAAAAGTAACTATCATTAACTGGAAATTTTATTCATCAGTTACAATTTTCAAAAACTGAGTTCAAATGAGTTCAAATGACATATGTGAATTTGATTTTTAACAACTTACTCAACTTTCGCTCCAATTCTTCAAAGCGTTGAATGTCACGAAGATACATTCTTTGAAAAGGACTGACATGAGCATTCAGCTAAAAATTACTCCATAATTCTTCCTGATAACTCTATATGTACATTGAATAAAGAAGCACTCTTATCTCGTTGTTTATTGGTTGCTTTATTCGTGCACTCTTTCAACCATAAAAAACGCATTTTCCTTTTTTTTTTTCCTTTTATTATTCGCCAATTTATTGGAATCAGACTGATGATATTAATTCGATTAAGTTGGATTTTTTTCTTGGACACTTTCAAAGTGTCCAAATCATGTTGAAATTGAAAGTAGAATGTTGATTTAGACAAAAAGGCTTGCTAATATATTCATTCTCAATGTGCAAAATTTGTAAATAAACTATCAAATTGAATTTATTTTATGAGTGAAAACTTTATGTTTGCGCTATCATCAATTGCTTGCTGAGTAAATTTTACATGAAAGCAATCTGTTAGTAAATATAAATTGGAAACTTTCAAAATTTGCAAAAAGAAATACATCTTTAAATTGAACATAAGGATGTTTGCCAAGTTCAGCAACACATGAAAATGCGGCATCTTTCTGGACAATCATTTGGCAGAATCGCATCTGCTCTGACCGATACAGTGATCCCATGTCTGTGCGCGCAGTTTATATTCTCGATTTTTTTGACTTACAAAAATTTTACCAATTAAAAAAGTTCAAAATTGTAATTTGTATGCATTATCCTTAAAATAAATACGACATAAAAAGTAGATTTTTATATACAAACTATTGAAGTAAAAAGTTTATTACTGCAACATTTCAATTCAAAAATATCACTATCAGATGTTGGATGTACAGGGAAAATCTTAAAACGCCAAGAAATTACGCCTAAAGGATCGATCTTCTTTCTTCCTTCTTTTTCTTTACCTTCAAGAGAATGCATGACTGAAAGTTATCCATAAATGAACATAAAATTGGAAAAGAAATTAGAAATTAAATGGGCGCAAAAGTACAGGGAAAAGAACATGTCAATTATTAGTCAATAATGAGTGAAGTGAAAAGTGGTAAGTTTACATTACAGAAGACATTCCTTTTTTTTCCCACTGATGACGGGAATTTTTTCAAATGAAATTCATAAGAAAAAATATTTTTGATTGAAATATGAGGAAATCATTATCGTGATAGAATTATTCAAAAAGACAGATGAATAAGATGAGGGTAAGTTTTGGGTAAAAATGATTGATAATATTTACACTTTCTTCTAAGCAAATTTGCACATCACCTTAGCATGAATTTAATGGAAAATTGCCACTAAAATGAATTGTTCTTGTAGCATTCATCATTTCAAACATTTTAACTTAAAGATTATTATAGAAGAAGCAAGTATGCAAACAATTCTCTTTGTTAAATTTATGATTCATTTCCCGATCTAATTTTATGTTTCATATATCATGAGATTGTTGTAGAAATTTCCTGGACTCTTTTCCTTCCTTTTGAATTAGTTTCATTTAATAATTGAAATTCATATCAGTTTTGTGTGGACAAAATAAATTCGTTGGACGATTAATCACTATTTCATTCACATAATTGTTTTTGGCCAGCAAGTTTGTTAAAATTTAAAGCAAAATGAACTGCCTGTTAAAAGATCTTATTGTGTAGAACATTTCTATATATAAAAATAAAAAAATGTTACGATGATGTTACAAACAAATAGTGAGAGGAAGGGTATCATGAAAAAACTGAAGGTCAATGAGAATTTAAAGTGGCCCAATCCCGTTATCCTTGACCTTCATGAGATATTTTCGTTAAAATGCGTTCCATGCCTTCTATTTCCAGATAATCCTTACTAAAGTTATTTTAAATATCCAAAAATACTTGAATTATCCAAAAAAAATTATTTCTAGATTATTTGAAGTTCTTAATGAATGTGGTTGGAAAATGAATGAAAGAAAACAGAAATGTTTGTTACAGGTAAAACGAACATCTCTAAACAAAGCAAATAATCATTAATTGATCTAAGACAGGAGAACGAGCTTTAAATGAATAATTACGCATCATCTTGATAGTTTCAAAAATTGAGCAAATTTTGTTCGATATGAATCGGAGATTCTAATTTAACAAGAAATTACGACTAAAATTGAAGATTGAAAATTTGACGGAATTAACAAGAACAAATCAAAGGCAAACAAATGCAAAATTGAAAGGTAGTTTTTTTTTTCTCTTAAGTTTATCAAATTCATTGAACTTCACTAATATTGCATTATTTTTAATAACGATAACTAACTTTCTGCTCTTCATCGTTCTTCCTGTTTACAGGCACAACAATAATTTTACTTACATTGAACTCCAAACGAGCACTATTACTTTTCTACTATTGCTATTTTAAAATCAGTAATTTCGGAATTATCCGACAAGGCATTTTCTATGATGTTTATGCATAATACAATATCCAGAATGATGAAATTCCGAAAATTGCAAAATTTACTTGAGTTGTCGATTTCCGGAAATGGTGAATTCAAGCAAATTATTGTGTTAAACTGTTTACTTATTCCAAATATAATAGATAAATAAGAGTTGTTTTGAAAAGAACTTTCTCTTCTAACTGATTTAATCAAACGATTATTAAATTAAGACTAAAAACAGTACGGGAAATTTGACTTCATCGCAAAGAGAAATGAACTATCCAGAACTAATACTTTGCTTTTACAAGATAACCGTTCCAGTTGTTCGTCGCCAAAATTATTTGATATTGAATTTTGTTATCAGCATTAATATTTTTTCTTTTTGTTGCAGAAGCACAGTATTTTACAATTTGTTTGCACATTATTGTCCATCCTATCAGTTGCAAAATCGCGACATCCATCCGTTCAACATGATTGACAAACATAGAGATGACAAGAACTTCATAATTGCGATGATGCAATATGAGCAATTCTAGTACGAAGTTATTAGAATTAAGTACAGTTCTATAATTTCTCCTTTTTTTAAAATCATATATCGGTTTTAGTTTTACGATATGAAATATCAGCAATGATAAAGTGATGCGTATGCATGAAATGTTTTAAATGTTCAATAGATCATGCATTGAAGGGACGAAAAGAAACAGGAATATATAGCAAAGTAGAGTACAAAAAAGTTTGCAATCGATATAAAAATGTATTTTTGAAATGATTAAAGGGAAGAGGATTTGACAGCAAGATCTATTACATCAGCAAATGTTATTTACAATTGGCAATTATTATCGTCCGTAATAGATAAACATATTAATACAATAATTACATTTTATAAGATGTATAATACATTGTGTTAAAATACTTCCCATAATTTCGAATTTTGCGAAATTTCAAATTTCTTAAATAAATATGTGCCTTAGTGCGACATTTTGGTATGATACCATTACTACGACTGAAGAACTTGTCTATCTCTTGACTGATCTGTACGATACAGAAACTAGCGCAGAACATCAGATCTTTTCCCAACCTCGATACTTATTTTCCCTTCTTCTAGATTAATTTCGATTCTTCAGTAAATTTAACTTTTCCATTTCTCTAGGATATGTTGGAGGTTAGAAATAAAATGAGATAGTTCAAGAAGAATGCAAAAAAGTAAGACAGACACATATAAGTCGTAAGGTAACATTACTTTATTTTACTGAATAAGTCAGTTAAATCTTATTTTGAAAATTAGAAGTTTTATTGATAAATGCGAACAAATAATTCAAGAGTATGAAGTTATCATTGCAAAATTATCACCTAGAGTGAAATACTATAAGTGATGTGAGTGAAAATTGGAAATTTATCAAGTTAAAAACAAAAAACAAAATGTTAGAATGCAACTTTTTAACCTTAAATAGTAATAGCATAGTCATATTCCCTATTTCAAGCGATTTTTCTCCTTCTTTTTAAAAAGGAAAGAATGGCGCATAACCGAACTGATAATATGAAAGCCAGAAATGAATTGATAATAATGATGATGATGATAATGATAGTAGTTATGCACGATAGTGGTAAAAGGGCGCAGCAGTGATAATGATTACCCTGATTATAGCCATACATCAGAATAAAAATCATGAATGGGAGCAAAAAAAAAAACTTGGAAAATCTCATGCGACAGCTGGAAGGGTAAGGGTGGAAAGGAAGATGGGAAGGGAAGAGGGGGACATGAAAGGTGACTGATCTTTGTTCATCCCCCTCCCCCATTCTCATGTCGAGACTACTTACTGGTTTTCGGTCCTCATACAAGCGAAAAATATTTCTGCTCATACCAGTGTCAGAAAACTAGTTCTTCGTTCTGTCATATATCAGAAAAAGCTTACCATTTGCTAAATCGGCGCAGATGTTTCCCTTTTCGTTACAATTATCCCTACAATTCCGCTTACCAATCGTATAACATGAAAATGTTATATTTGTCAAAAAAGGCTTTTTTTTAAACTGATAAGTGAATAATATATTTGAAATGGGTTACGGACAATTTTGATCTCTTCAAAGCAAAGTAATCCATAATGAAAGGTAATGATGTTCGATGTAATGATCAGTAACGACAGCACAG
Source organism: Loa loa (assembly GCF_000183805.2). Taxonomy (NCBI): domain Eukaryota; kingdom Metazoa; phylum Nematoda; class Chromadorea; order Rhabditida; family Onchocercidae; genus Loa; species Loa loa. The sequence goes on along the minus strand of NW_018108297.1, from coordinate 115,670 downwards.
TTAAATCGAAACTTTATTCTTGTAAAGATAAAGGGACATAATACTAGGAGAAGAGTCAATATCGAGAATCAAATCTTAAAATGAGTAAAAGTAATAACTCCAATAAAACCTTTATGTAGTGGGTATAAATTATATAAAAAATGCGCATATAGAATGCATACAAGATCATTAAAATATTCTAAACAACAAATACCATAACATTTTATAATTTCTTCCGTTTCCTGATTTTTAACTGTATCAAAATAATCATCAATATAAGATTGCCTGGTTTAAGGCCAAACAATTTTATAGCACAATTATTTCGGTTTTCCCGACAATATTTCCCCATATTCATATCGTTCTTTTTTATGTTTATATATGTCTATTTATACACTATATATCTGTATGAAATTATAGTTCTTCACAAACTTTTTTCAAGTGATTTCGGATGATTTTTGAAATAAAAATAATTCAGTCCAATGTATTCATACGATACGACAATCTGTCATAAAATAGTACAGTTAACATTGGAATACTTCATGATAATCCGTTTTTACCAGAAGTGAGCAACAAGTTTAAGTTTGGATTAATTTGTGAACAAAATATACACCTTGATGTAAGATGCAATTCATCGTTCGACCTTCCCTGTTTTCGGTCACTTTTTGGAAGTACTTTTGACTAGAACAAGTATAATACTCACTTGATAATGATTAATGACTGATGAATTAAGAATGATACTTAGTTGTTCGCGAAAATTACTGAGTGTAAAATGAAATTTCAAAATTTTCATTTTTCCGCAATGGCAGTTTTAAAGTTACCCGAATTTTCAAACGAAAAAAAAATCGCAAAAAAAAGGAAAAGTGCGAGAAAAATCAATTTTTAAAAATACTAGTATAAAAAGACCGCTATACTCTACACTTTTATAAAATTTTAAAAGTAATTTTGGTAAACGAAAAAAAAAGCAAGTGAAAAGTGAAAATATGTTGAATGTAAAATGTAACAATGATTACACTTCTAAATACTTCTATCCATTTTTTTTTTTTTTNTTTTTTTTGTGTTGCAGAAATGTCAACAGCAAAAATATGGCTCGGAAAAAAATGAAGGTAAAATGTAAGTCATGGATTTTTCGATGAGAACTCCGGGAGTAAGACAAGAGACAATAGTGATTCACTAAGTCATGTGCAAGAGATTCTTGCGTCTCACGAAGGTTGATGACCTTTGGGGAAATTGTCCATAAATTGAAAATATGCAGATTTTTTGGAGGAAAAATGCATATAATCAGAAGAAATGAAAATATTCTTCAAAATTTCAATTCATCAGGCTTGGGTAAATTTGGTTGGGATGACTATCTCCATTTTCTTTCATGGGTGATACGGGGTGAGTAGTGTAAGATTTTCCCTTAAATAGTTCATTCAGGTTTTTAGGCAAGATTTTCTGGAAACTTATATGATGAACAATGTTTTCCCTTAGATGGCATCAACATCCCTCGGGATTATTAGTTCAATTACATTATCCTGCTTCATTCCATAGTTCCTCAAATACTCTAAGTCCACTGATAATTACGACAGAAAAACTACAATTCCTCACTCAGTATCTTGATCGTCCGGATTGCCTCCAGTATTCAGCTGTACCGCCTATTTGTCAGGCTTCGGTATCCTTATATGGTGTCATGCTAGGCTTGTTTGGTTTGGATTCCCACTTTCAACTTCAACCGCTGAACTCTCCACTTGCTATTTTCCTGGAGACTAGGATCGTTGTACCGATTGATCCCACCAAATAATTATATATGACAATCACTTGATGAGATTTCCATCGGTGGTGAATGAATTATACTCCTATCCGTTATTGTCACGGGATACGTCTAGTACATAAGTTCCTATCCGTTATTGTCACAGGATACTCTAGTACATAAGTTCCTATCCGTTATTGTCACGGGATACGTCTAGTACGCAAGTTCATCACGTGATACGTAATAAATTTCATCAAAGGTATGGGCGAGCAAGTAACTGGTCGAGTTTTGTTGGCTGATTCGTTGTTGCACCCTCCGCAATGCGTTCATCAGTGGGCATGTGTGATGGGCGGTGATCGGCCGATGGATGGTAATCTATGTAGCTCTCCGGAATGCACTAATGCGGCCAAGCTGCGTTGCCCGACGTGCATCGAACTGAAATTGAGAGATTCCTACTTTTGTTCTCAGGTTAGTGTCATTCATCAGTCATTTGGTACCTGTAAGTGATGGGGATATTCGGAAGTAACTTATTGTGCCTTCGGTTTACTCGTGCTGATCAAACGGATTACACAATACTGCTAATAAGGAACGAAAGCACTAACACAGAATAAGAAGAGCATGATAAATAGATCCGGGATAAAGTCGTTAGAAAGGTGATAGGTATCATAATTGTTATGATTCGGATTACTGAAAATTTATGTAAAAATGGATTTTGATACGGTTAACATTTTGAGCTATTACCCGAAGCGGATGCGCATTTATACAAAGGTATGGGCATTACATGATTATGGACGCATTGCAATGACTAACCACACCAGGTAGCCAGCATCCGGTTCAAACCGTGGATTTACCTGTTAAGTGTTCTGAAATCATGCATTCAGTTCGAATATTTATAAGGTTTCGTTTTCAGGAATGTTTTAAAAATAGCTGGGCATTTCATAAATTGATCCATTTGGCATGTACTGGATCTCCAGAACAGTATAATCCATGGCCTTATTATCACTTTACTGGGTTGTTGCGTCCTGCACCAATGGGGCAGAAACGCGAAGTTCCGGATACAATCCCGAAACCTGATTATGCATTTCGTACAGATGGCATTTCGGAAGGCGAACAAGTCGCAAAAAATGTTAATGAGATTAAGGTTGGTTCAACAATGTTGAAGAATAGAATTCTTTTTGTTTTTCTCTTCTATTGGTTTCTCTTGGATGGTTCATTTTTGTAAGATTTTAGGGGTAAGTTCAAAATAATTGAATTAATTTCCATAGTTACTACTGATTTTTGACAAACAGTGAAAATTCAAAGCTCAGAATCCTTTATATTTCATTGAAGTTTTGAGGAAGGAAGAAAGAGAATAGAATGTTGAAGAACTAATGCCGCAATGTTTAGGGATAAGTTTTCTTTTCGAGAGAAAATTTTCAGGTGCTCGATGATGACGAAATACAAAGCATGAGAACAGTTTGCAAACTAGCTAGAGAAGTACTCGATGAAGCGGCCCGAGCTTGTGAACCCGGTATTACTACAGATCATATCGATGCTATTGTGCATGAAGCTTGTGTTGAAAGAGACTGTTACCCCTCTCCTCTTGGGTAAGGTTTATTATTTCAATTAAATCACAACTTATTTATTACCTCAGGTACTTTCCTTGCACGTACACTAATTGTCAGGTGGACTATCATGCTTCGGGATTTGTTATCAAGTCAGGATTAAGCTATCTGGAATAGTGCCATTCAGAGTTATTCAGATATCATCAGTTTCCGAAGAGTGTTTGCACATCAGTCAATGAAGTCATTTGTCATGGAATCCCAGATATGCGCAAACTTGAGAACGGCGATATTTGCAATGGTACGTTCTACTACAATTGCTCCTCCAATTTTCATCTAATTAATGTGCAACCGACCTAATGTTTTTGACTCTGCAAAACGAGTCGTAAATGGTCGTAAATGCTCTTTTAAAGAAATCTTGGCAAGAGTAAAAGTTGGATGGTGATCTGTTTCTATTTATTATTTTGTAATTCATTTAAAACTTAATGATTTGCAGTCGATGTAACAGTATATCATCGTGGCTTTCATGGTGATCTAAACGAAACATTTCTGATTGGTGACAAGGTTAAGGAAGATACGAGGAAGCTGGTGAAAGTTACATATGAATGCTTGCAGCATGCTATTGATTTAGGTGATTATAGCTGTCTAAGAATAGTCTTTCACACATTTAGAGTTTGCACTAAAGTTCAGGGTTATTCCCTCCTTTTTTTTCCTTCAGCAAAACGCTGCCAATTTTATACGCAAGAAATTAAGGCTTTTCTTATTTCAGTTCGTCCGGGTGTGCGCTTCCGTGAAATCGGCAATGTTATCCAAAAACATGCAAATGCGCATGGTTTCTCAGTTGTTAAGACATACTGTGGGCACGGCATTCACAGGTTTTTCTGCACATCTTTATTTGGAACCCTTCTGGTGGACTTTTCAATTAGAAAAGTTTCAAAGTTTCAGGACTTATTGTAAGTTCCAGAAAATTCTTTCAAAAAACAGTTTGTCAATCACTGACCTGTTTTTTCAGGCTTTTTCACACTGTTCCGAACGTGCCACATTATGCAAGTATGTTTTAATTTTACTCACTTACTTTCTATGTTTGAAATTCTGTTTCTGTCCTGTGATCTCCATTTTTCATTAAGTAGATGAAACTGTTCTCAAATCCTAAAAGAACAAGGGGAACAACGGCGAATGATTTTCAGGTCTTACCTGAACGTCATTTGCTCTGATTTCAGGTAGTTTTTGATTATCTTTTCTAGAAAACAAAGCGACGGGAGTAATGAAAGCTGGCAATACGTTTACGATCGAACCAATGATTAACGCTGGTGGACATAACAACGAACGTTGGCCGGATAATTGGACTGCTGTCACTGTGCGTTATCTTTCTGCATCTTTTTTCTTCAGTTTCGAGATAAAGGAAATTTTTGAGAGTTTGAAACATTTTAGACCCTCAGTTTCATTGTGATAACTATTTTATGAGTTTAGAGTGATGGGAAGCCATCGGCACAGTTCGAACAGACGTTATTAGTAACTGAGTCCGGATGCGACGTGTTGACAGCTCGAAATACAGGCCGACCTTGGTTCATGGACCAGCTAGAAAAGAGTTATTCCTCAGATTAGGTTGAGTAGCTCCCACCTCTCCCACTCAGTTCGATACATCGAGGAAATTCCTCCTGTAGTAAAGAGGTTTCATGAAGTCACGACTTCATCAGTTTCCCGATTTGAACTGATTTGTAACACTGTCTTGGTGTTTAGTGATTGTTTTTAATCTTGTTTTTAATTCCCTTTTCTTTTATTAGTTGTATTTCTCCACGCAATCCCGATGCGTGAGAAAGTTATTGTGGTTCCGAAATGAATGAACCATTTCCGAATTTTACATAGTTGATTTCAATAATGACTTTGACTTGTTCTATTTTAATTTGTTCTATGAATCTCCTTTATCTGCCTTGTCCCAGCATCATAATCGCGACCTCACTAACAATAAATTTGTTGTATGTGGAGTTGTCTTATTGGCTCATAATTTGTACTACGGTTTGTCTAAGACAAAGATGATGTCGAAAACGTTGGTTATAGGATATCTTGTTTGTCTTGTTTCTTCAATAGAAGATATTATTTGGAGCTGTCTCAGTATAATGTTTGTTTTATTTTCAAGTTAGTCCTTAAATCAGTTCATCCCATGTCCTTGATCTCTTAACGTCCATTTATTTATGTTGGGACATGGAACGTCATCACTGGAAGTGTTAATATGACTACTTAATATCTACCATTTTACATTAATAGAAAATGCTGTCTGCAGTAGGGAACGCATATGTACGTACACGGAACATTATTATGGCTAAGTATCGCGACCACTGACACAAGTTTTTCTGCATATCTTTTTTTCTTGGAACTTTTCCGGTATACTTTCCCATTAGAATAAGTCTCGGAGTTTCGGGATTTCTCAAAACAGTTTGTCAGTCTTTAGAGAACAACACATATGGGAGTGAAATGAATGAAGCACGACCTTCCCTCTCTCCATTCTTCTCCATTTGTTTCTCAGTTTTTCCTCAAAAAGTTCTTTTCTGAATTGAATGAGAGGACAATTTTCAAAATTTGATAGTTATAATATAAACAAAAGGCACCAACTTTGTTCTATATATTACTACTCATAGGCTAGGATCATGTACTATGATCCTTTAAACTTCATCACTCAGGGTTGAAGATTTCACCGGTCTCAGAACATCTTTTACATCAAGATCATTTCATAAAACTTTGGAAACCAGTGCTAACTCGCATATCCAAAGATAAGTAAATATTAATATCAATCGTGACATCTACTGCATTATTATCTTCATAAAATTCCATACAGCATGCGGTGCCGTAGGTACTCATCGTTTGGTTAGGTGAATTGATTATTAAGACGTTATACAATTCCTGGAATTGAAATAAAGTCAATAAATATAGTGTGTGTTGCAAAATATGGAAATCTGTGTTGAACATAAATACTCTATGCAATAAAGCTATACAACCGAGAGAACATAAATACTAAAAATGAGAAATGACCAAAGTAAAGTGCTGATGACCGTTGACGTCATCAGTAAAAAATAAAAGTTGAAGTGAAACTCCAGCTTTACCGGTTACGAAACTATAATGCCACCACTTCCCAGCCCTCTTTTTAGCGTCTTATACCACCTGAAACAAAGTAAGAGATGATTTTCAAAATTAATATCAAATATCATTAGGGCCCTCCATATATATATATATATATATATGTATGTATAATTTCTTTAAATTAATTAATCAAGTGCTAACAACCTTTCAGCACTTCCCGAATGTGCAACTCGAAAATGAAGTGAAATACCATTCCTCTCATTTACTTGATTAGCATGCCGTAGCTCAAACAAACGACCACCATCATCTGATTCTTGCACACAAAGTGTAAATCCTAGAAGAACGTAGCGCGCCACAGGATCCACATCCTCAAATGGCATAAACTTTTAGTCCAAACACTTTATTTCGTAAAACTCCTTATTTGTTTGTTATTAGTACTTCTTTTTTCCTGAATTTGGTAAGGAGATATAGTCAAAATGAGCTTTTTCATCAGAAAAGGAATGAGAGCTATTGGGATTTACAAAGTATTTGCATGAACTCACAAACTCCGCATCATAAAAGCAAAGCACTAAGACACCATCTGCATGTGATGTAAGTCGACCCCACTTTTCATTTTCACCACCTTTTTGATTCCTGAAAAAAGTGAAGATTCATTAGTAGCTGGAAAAATGCTCATGTTACATTATAACAAAAAATAAATCTATGATACAGAAAAAGTAACCTAAGAAATACAGTGCCAGATACTACTCCTTCCGCATTTCGACTGGGAACACTAGTTTTAGTCAGGAATTCATTTTCCGGAGCTGTGAAAGTCGTGCCTCCTAATTCTCCTTTCCCTAAAATCAGAATTAACACTTATTACCTTAAGCAAAACATAAAATTAATTTCGAAATTACTCAATCACAATTGAAGAGACAAATTTTCAGAAATACCAAAAACAAGATTATGGCATTGAACAAACATTTTTTGATGATTTTAACATAGCATTCTGGACAAACTTTGGTGCGCACGTAATAACTGTTAGTTTTGACAGGAGCATAACCAACACAAGAACGACATATCAACTGTAATTGGATTATTTAACCCCAACTAATTAGGAAATCGATTCAATCAAATACAGCAATTCTCATCATAATCCAAGGTTTTCTTTGCTAGAAAATTATCTGCGGGCGATTTGATGCCCTAAACAAAAATTCCATCTTTTAAGATCAAAAAATTGAATCTTTTTATTCCGATCGATAACGTCATTTGTGTCATAAATTTCTTGATGTATTATTGTATTATTTATTATACAAAGGTATGTCGATGTATAGCTAAACAAGTTTGTATTTGCTTTATAACTTTTGCTAACGCATTCTAAATGAAATTTCCTTGAATCTACTATAGTTATAAAATCATAATTGAGAACTATTTTTCCTATAGGAAAATATAAATAAACTTACGTATCCACATTCACGACAGTGATGGCGACGATTCAGAACGTTGAATTTTGTAGAACAACCAGCCATCATACACGACGTTGCTTTTGGATCAGGTATCCATAATGGTGTATACTTATGCTTTCCGCTAGTAGGTAGTGAAACATTGCAATCCGATCCATTATTCGAAGCCCTTGTATCCGATGTACCCTCACCTGTTGGCTCATCTATGTGCATTACTCGAACACTGAGATCCTGAAAATGAAGTCAGGAGAATTACGAATAAAATATCAGCTATCATTATAAGAATAATTTGGGAACGACCTTGTTTCTAGCAGCTTTAATGCGACGCAGCTCTTTTGCCTCCATCTTTGCTTCACTGATTCGTTTCACCCAATCATCTCTTTCTCGTTTCGTTCTATAGATTCAACTGTATTTCTTCATTTGTTAAAATGAAATTTTTCACAAATTAAGTACCAAAAGCTTGACGTAATCAGATTAGTACCATCCAGTTGCACAGTAACACAGTGCAAATCACCTTTCTGTGAAAAAGCAACACAAGCTGTGGATGGCTTTGTCAACTAATATATGGCAGAATCTTCTTGTTTTACTAAAAATTTTAAAGAAGACATTTCATGCCATGTTTCTACACCGTTTAGCTGTTGTGACTTTTCGCCTTTTGCAACGAGTAAACTGGATTTTGTGATCTAGCTGCTTTAACAATAAACAGAATGCTGAAAGAACAAGTTTCCAGTAAAAATAAAACATACTTTGCAATGAAAACGGCACTTTTCTGTGTGGTGTATAGTTGAAAATGAGTTTCGTACTCGCCGTGTTCTTCTGCTTTAACACGAACCCGAGAAACAAGAAATTTATAAAATTCAGAATGAAAATTGGCATCTGTTCCAAGCGAAGGCGTTCTTGAATATTTACAAATTAATAACACATCCGAGAACTGCAATACATAAAAGTTATTTAAAACTTAAATATTTTTATACAAACAAAATGTAATACTTTAGATTTATTACGTCGTTTTCACATCTGCTACCCACCACAATGTTTTGCTATCTGAACGGTTTGGGCTAGCGTGAAATATGGCGGGATTTCATACTAGCTGTTTCAAGCCAGTCCAGAATAGACACCTTCCATGAATTACGTAGATTACTATTGACAGCTTAACTAGAAAGTCGTTCATAAACAGCAGCAAGGATATTGTGCCTCAATTTCCTACACATGAAGCCCATTTTACTTATTCTCCAGAAAACAACACATCTTTTCTAATAACCAACTTTCTGCTATCTAAAAAACAATTCGCAAAAGGTTATTGGACTTTATGTAACCCCCTAAACTGAAAAAAAGAAGAAACGATAAAGCAAAATCATAAGATGTTTTTCTTTTTCCGAAAAACAGAACATACTAATATCAGGTAACGAGGCTGTAAATCTTTTCGCGACTGTTTCATCAATTCGCCTTCAAATAAAAGGTGACGATTTGCTTCGAAAACATTAAACCTTCCCTGCAAATTTCAATTTTTATGCAACTTCTTGAACATTTCGGTAATTAAAAATTAGTGATATTTTCTTTCAGTAATAAAAAGTACCTCAAATCGTCGATACAAGTCAATTAGACATTTTTCCAATTCAGCTCGACTAATCTGTCGATCAATTAGTTCTGATACTTTAGATAACTGCACTAATGCTTCTAAATAATAAAGATAAAAGTGATTTATTATGCGAAACTCTTTCTTTATGAAACGTCCTAGAAGTGTTGATGCAAATACGTTAGGCTAATTAAAAAATGACAAGAGATAGTTTTCTGGGAGCCATGAATACAAACTTTGAACTAAAACCAACCTTTACACACTTCCAATTCATCAGATTCCGGTGCTAAATGCTTTTTGTACGCCTCCAGTAAAATCGTATAACGTACGACATTTTGATGAACAATATCAAGTTGCTGAATTATGGATATTTTACCCATTAGTTGTTCCTCGAACTAAAAACAGCAAAGTGTGAAAAACGTATCAAATAGCAATAGTTCATTTCGAAAATATTTCAGTTCTGTTTACCTTTGTTGTTGCACGAGCTAATTCTTCGTTATCTTGAAGCAATCTTAGAAAATTATCAACATTCTTCTTCTTTTCTTTGAGGTAGGGAAGACAACATTTCAATAAACCAGCACCATTTTTTAAGCATTCCGCCATATTTGGATCTCTCGAATCCCTAAAATTATGTATAAAATTTCGCTATTCTGTAAATGCAGCTCCTAAAATTGTATTGCTTAAAATTTTTTAGTATTATCCAGAATCAGCAAAATCTTATTAAGCTCCTTACTTGATAATTTTTCTTATACCATCGCAAATTATATATTATTATGATGGGGTAGACCATAAATATTATTTTAAAAAATACCAATTCTCGATTTTTGAAGAAATTTTCTCCAGTAAAAACTTATGTGCTTCTTTCACCATAAGCAGCTGCTGAGCTATCTGACTGATCAAATGAGGATGTCCATTTGGTAAAGGTTTCAGCAAATCGATTCCTAATTCCTTCCCATATTCTGTCAAAAATTCAGGATATTTCTGAAAAGTGATATTCATAAATAAAAACCGAAAAAAAAGTCATAATTCATAATACGCCGTCAACTAAACACCAAATACTTACCACAGCAATAAGTTCCAACTGCTCAACGAATTTTTTCTCAACTGTATAAATTTCAACCGCCGCATAGTGAAGCTTCTTCAACCTCTGATCCTACAATTTTTATTCATTCACGGTAGCGATAGCTTTCAAATTACTTCATTTTGTATAAAATCTCCAGTGGAGGCTTCATTTCCATCTCTATGAATAAAGCCAGAGAAATAAAAGCACTCGTTTCTCTGTACTAAGTGTAATGAACTGACTACAAATAGTTTCATATATCGCCCGATTCATCCCATTATATATTTTGATTCCGTACCATAGTCTTTACTTTCATTTCCATCCTACTGTTCCATAAGTTT
>NW_018108297.1:79088-104428 GCF_000183805.2 Loa loa | reverse complement strand
ACCCGTATTGTACCTCGACGACGTGGCTTCAAAATCGTGAGGAAGCAACATTTCGCTGTTTGATTCCAGATTCTGGAACATAAATGTTTTTTTTTTTTGGGGAAAAAAATTATGAAGGGAATCCAACATGGAATACAATTATATTTGTATTCAAATTCGCTTGACGATCAAAAAAAAAAAAGAAAAGAAAAAAAACCTAATAATACCGACCTGTTTACCTGACATCACCCTTGTCTTCCGTATCTTGGAACTGCCGGTAATATTCGAATCATGCAATACTACCTCTTTCGATGTCCTAAAAAAAAAATCGACAGAACGTTTAGAAAGGATATTAAATAAAAAACAGATGACACTTCAGAAGCCATAAATAAGGTATTTTGCCATTGGCTTACACTTTCGATCTCTTGGTCTTCCTTTTCGCAAACTGAGTGAAAGAAGGTCTGTACGAAACGACGATTATTACAGAAACAAAATCTTTTTAACCAACAATTCGATGATTACCTTACATCAGTTCTCCTAAAAACATTGTTTTCCAACTCTTCTATTGCGACTGCATATCGCCCGAAAGTTAATGCTTTTTGAGATCCTCTCCTAAAGGTAGAATCTATTAATAATTCCATTTTATAAACTAAACTTTAGGAATTTGATTGGTGCAGCCTTATTAAATGGAACAAAAACGAGAATCGGTTTTGTCGTCCATTATTCGGTAACAAAGTTTACGTTTATGCAGTTCACTCCTGAATGAAGTCTTGAAACCACAGTTTTAGTGTCCACATCGAAGTCAAGTTAAATATTCGAAATAGACTTTTGAAGTAAAGCTACGTAACATAAAAGAAATTCAACTGTCATAAAACCAAAAAACATAAATTTAATTACTAGCAGAAATTAAATAACACAACCCTATAGTAGGTTATAACATTTCCAGCACGGCTTTGATGAAAAATTTGGGACTGTATATTTTTCATAAGTAACAAAAAGCTAACAAAGTTTCATTTACAGATTCGAAATTTCCTTCCGAAACAAACGTCTTTTCATTAATGTCTTCGGTCTTCCCTTCAGAATAATCAAAATTTTGTTCCGAACATAACGAATCTGTTTCGCTAGAAAGAGGACTCCTAAGCTGGCAATCTATCCAAGAACCATCCGAAATTATGGACGACCTCATGGAGCTGCAATGTAACAATACTATAAAAATTACAGATCTTTAAAGAAACAGCAAATACAGCAGCAAATATATAATGGAACATTAATATCTTCAAACCTTTCTTCAAACCAATTAAAATTTTGCTCCGAAAACATCTATGCTGTTTCCCAAACTGCCTAAAAATTTAAAATAAGATAAAAACACCAACAACTGAAATAATACCTTTGTTGGTCAAGCGACGAATCTTTTGGACTACGAAAAGCAGTCGGTGACACCATCTGCCCAGTCTCAGTCAAGGCATCGTAAAATGCAACTGCGCTTCGCACATTCGTATGATGCCTTTGAATATCGGGATTTGAAGGGATGCTTGAACTTGTTGGGGTTGTGCGAATGTCGTTAAGTAATCTAAGAAAAATTAGCGAAAGAAAAACTGATATTAGGCGGAATTCGTCATCATGAAAATGGATAATTATTGAGTAAATCCAAGGCAAGTAGATAAAAGGTACCAAGACCGATATGAACAGTGATAATTACAAAGTAAGGGACAACAAGATATTCCGTAAATAAAATTCGCAATTAACGACTCAGTAAGATTTAGGAAATACGAAAACGGAAGCTCCCTAACTGTGGATATCTACCGTCTCAAATAATCCAATATTTACTATACAAAAATCAGTAGTACTACCTTGTAGTATTCGTGGGAGAAAGACCATCTTCAGTAATATTTAAAACATGCACTGGATTCAACGAGGCAAGTACAGGCGTTGGCTGAAATACAAAGCTAGATCATGAAACAAAATTAAATAAAAAGGAATGAATAATAAAGTCAAAACGATTTATGCGTTCAGCACAATTATAATCCCTTTACTTTTGCATTTATAACGATGGAGAAAAAACAAAGCGAAAATAATACTCAAAAAATGTAAGACTAATTTAAATCATTCCATGTAGACTCATTTAAATCATTTCTTAATTCCCAATCACAACCATCACTTAATTATGTTATCACATTAAAAACACAGAGCTGCAATCCAATTTTTGCTTCTTTAATTATTGCTTTTAATCACAAATACGATATCAACGCCAACTTTATGCTAGCATTTAATCCGGGCATTCAAATGACTCACGCTTTTGCATCTATGTGGTTTCTGTGCCACAGCCGGCTTCTGTTTCCATTTTGGTACACTTTTTTCATTCCTGATTTTGTTACCTTCGAAAAGTATTTTCCGCTGTTCTACTAAAAAAGATTTTTAGTAAAACTTCATTTCCAATCACAAACTGAAAGTATGCACTGGACTTCATTCCCAATAAAAACGGGCTCATCCAAGCCTCATTACAAACAAATCACTTAAAAACAGTTTCCACGAACCAAAAAAAAAAAAAATTCAAAATGAACCCGTAAAATCCCGAATGTTAACCTAAATCTTGATATTTGTTCACAGTTTAGCGGCCAATCAGTATCGACCAATGGCTATTTGGATCCACAGATTTGCATTTACACAATGAGTTGGGATCTAAAATCTTAGCCAACAGCAGCCTAAAGTAATAAAAAGTTTACTTACTGATATTATTACATGGCGAAAGTTCTTTAATGACAGCATTATCAGATGGTTGATCATGTTCAAGCCGAGCACGTATTTGCTTAACATTTCCATTCAGATGCGGGATCTGGTTTAATTCATGCATAAATTTAAGCAGCAATCATTAGGTAATATCAAACCTGAAAAGAAAACTAACAGTTTTGAAGAAGCACTTGAAAAAAAGAGATTACATCGCAAACATTCAAAATTCAAATACCATGATCAAATATCCGAAGACACCATCATTATTTTGCAACAGAATAGTATGAAACCGATACGATGAAGAGAAGCCAAAAAGTTCTGGACGAAACTAGCGAAGTTTAAATAAATAATCCATTCTAAAGCAGTGGCACTTGTTCATTTTAGTTCAAATCGTTGCCGAATGACTTTGTTAGGAATAAAAAAATGAAAAAAATTAAATTAGACATCTCTTTTAAAGTAAACTAAGCTGATTATATAACGTATAATATAGTTGGAATCTTTATTCACGATCAGCTGTGCTGAGATATTTGTTTATACTTCATTTTTCAAAAGACGTTATCTCTGTAATATCTTCATGCTTTCTTCCTTTCCCGTCTCTCCCTTTCCTAGAGGTGTACTGAAACTAGGAAGTATTTCAGGATGTTCGATAACAAATTACAGTAATGCCGTAGCAAAAAATAAATGGAAATGCGATTATAAATGAAAATGAAAACAAATTAAAATACAAAAGTGGGTGTGTTTAGGTATGTGATGTATACCACAGAAAAAAAACGACCGATCCCTGTTGTTGTTTACTGATAGGAATCGGATGGAGTGGAGTGAACAAAAAGACCCGCGATTTTCAGGAGCATAGTAGACAATTCAGAGCACTACCTTCTATCTTGTCGCTATTTGCGCCTTCCCATCCTCTTTCCCGTTACTTCTTGATACAACCATTTGTGTCACATTCAGTGGACTACGTCAAATTGGTATACCACAACCGGTTTTCCTTTTTCTTCTCCCTTCTTCTCTTCTATTCAATTAATATAAGATATCGTTGTCTACCTGAGGAGTTTCATAACTTATTTTGATCTTTATTTCTCTAGAATTAAATATCATATATGTTTACGGTCAATATCATTTAGCAATAGGTATAGTGTATATCAAACATGACGTAGAAGTTATCACTATCATGAATCATTAGATATGATGTATGAGCTCCGTGCTTTCTGAAATACAACTTGACAAGTTATGAATTAAACAATGTTTTTTTTAATTCATGGCTTATTTAGAGTATTGGGGAGAGTAACGAAAGTAGAAAAGATGTGGGTTAGACCTATTTGGATTAATTCAGGTCATCCCACATATATCATAGCCGCACCGAAATAACCGAAATGCTACGATGCCTTTCATCGATTAATTTACTAAAGGCAATTATCTGTTTTAATTAATCGATATATACTAATAGGTTAATCGAGATGACGTATATGTTACACAGATATATGAAATATTTAATTTAATTATGTAAAAAGTAGTGATAAAGCCGATACAAAAAAGACCAAATGTTAGATACAGTAATGTGCTCTGTTGTTGCAGTAAATTGTTAGTCTTATTGATCAAGTAAACTAGCTAAACATATCACATACTACTATGTAAATAAGCGAAACTTCACGCCAATTATTTTTAGATCAGCAATATATGTAGAAATGCTGCAAGCTGCATCCGAACCCGTGCAACAACCCATCTTCGAATTGGTAATTAAATCGGAATAGTGGTGTCATCTAGAAGAACTGTACTTGTCTAGATTACATTAAACTCTCTTGTTCTTTTCCAGAAACATAAGCATTTTGCAAAATCTTCACAATTACTGATAAAAGTGAATATTTGTAAAATTTCTTAATATCTGTAAGATCTTTTTAATCATCATTATTTCTCATCCTGTCGTATATATTTTTAATCCCCCATTGTCTCCCATTCTGTCATATGTCTTTTCTAATTTCCAGTTAGTGTATTTCAAATCCTACCAATCTTTCTTCATTCATATGATTTTCTACTGTCTCTCAGTTATTAATGGCATTTTTTATGAAGCATTCTGTAAGGTTAATAATCCATGATATACTTCATTTAATTTCAGATTCTATTCTTCAGTTGAAATTTTGCAAAGTTTTATTCTTCATGTGTGCGAAAGGCAGTGCAAGGATAACCTTAGTGGTTTATCAACTTACCGAATTTTGCCAGCAATAAAGGAAGTAATTATCCTGTTATCAGTTGGTGATTATTAATAAGCTGATATGAATGATAGAAATGGCATAGAAGCATTTGATACGCCACCATGGGAGAAGTTTGGTCGCTGGGTGTATTGCATCTGTGTAGTGACATTCGATCTTGAACTGGGACAATCAATTGAAGTAAGTATTCGATTTAAATTAGTTTGCCCGAAAGAGTCTTACTTCGAAACTCTACTTAATTGAAAGTCAAATCTGAAATAGCAGAATGGCAAACAGTTAAAGTATTTTTTACAAGATTTCTGAGATACTGTGCCACGCATCACGTCACTGATAGGTCGAAAATTGAGCAGTTGGATAGAATTCATAGAAAGCTAGGCAGTTGCGGATTAGTTTTTACAAATTAATTTCCACGACCTTCTTAAGATCAAATGTAGAAGTTTGGAATTCTAACTTCAAATTCGGGAAATTTTGTATATTATCACTTAATTTTTAAATTTGGAGTCAGTCTCATGCTGACAATTGCTGGGTGTATTGCATGTTTGTAGTGACATTCGATCATGAACGGAGACGGTCAATTGAAGTAAGTATTCGGTTTGAATGAGTTCGCTCCAAAGATTCCTGCTTTTAAATTTTGCTTAATTGAAAATCAAATTTGGAAATTCCATGTAAAGGAAATCATTCTTCGTTTTTCGTTTTCCAGGTAGTCTATCCTGGTGATGCACAGTTAACAGTTAATGAGAAAAGTAGTATATGTTACTTATCATTCCCGGATTCCAATTGTGGCATGTCACGTGACACCAATTTTCATTTCCGAATACGTCGATCATCTGGTTCTGATTTATCTGCATATGTTGCATATTCTGAACTCGTACCGGCTGCTGTTGATGCGGATCCGCAATACTTTTATGGGTTTGTTCATTCCAGGTTTGTCCTATGTGTCTTTATTACTCAGAAATTTTTTTTTTTTGTGTTCATGACAATATCAAGATTTTGCAAAAGATCAGCACATTGGAAAATTATAGTTTTTTCTTCTTTTTTTAAATTTCACGAATGCATCTTCATTGATATTTCGCTTTCTCGTCACTCGCATGTTTCATATGTATGGTTTGATTTGCAGGCAAAAAAAGACTCTTCTTTGCCACGTGGTTACTTCCAAAAGGTTTGCTTCTCAAAATATCAAAATTTTTAGTTTTTTAATTTGTTGTAGTTTAATCTTGGCGATTATTTGATTTCTAGATGAATATATAAGGTTATCACTTGCAGAGTCTTGTTTTAATAACAGTGTTGCCTCTTTTTGATCTCTTTTCACTTGCTGTCGGTGTGATTGCACAAGGCTTTTTCGATTCTGGAGAGCCAGCGATCGAAGCGGGTAGAGTTACACTATTAAACACTAAAGTTTCCGATGTATTTTTTTGATCAGCTTTTATTTTTATTATGGGATAAATACCTCGTTTGTAATCTTCTTGTTATTCAGGTAACGTTTGTGGTATCAGGAAGCATAGATTAACGCTGACATATTTCGAAGCATGCAATAAATTCATTATAACTGCTGTATCCCTTAGAATTTCTTTCCTAGCCATTCTGTTTTATGTATCTTAGTTAAATGTTGCCAAAGACTATTTATACCAGCAGGATAAGTGTAGCAGTTTACCGTTCCGTTCTCTCTTCTGCAAAATAATCATTTGCACATCCACTGTTTTAGCCTGCCATCATATTGATCAGTGGTCAATTCCCATCCCTGGTATCGTGCTTTGTCTACCACTGATGGGAAATGTGATACAGTGTCGGATTCCATGCCAGATTGATATATATTCACCTCAAAAAAGTTATCTTATAAATGCTAAAGTAAGTTTGTTAAGTAAATATGGGTTGAGGTCAGACATCATGCGGTGATTTATTTGCAAAAAAGCAGGAATCATCTTCGTTTTCTACTTTTAAACCCAATTTTGCTTTATAACGGGCTCATAACATTGTTCATTTCTCGAAAAATATGTTTTTTTTTTCTCAAAAGGAAAGTTTTATTTCTGGAGAAACAAAAAGAAAATTCATGATTCAAGTATCTATAAATTTTCAGTTGATGTCACCCAGTAAAAATCCAGTTTTGTTATCCATAATGAATAAATCGAATATTCGTGGGTAAGTTGATAAACCAATTTGATTGAGTTTTTTGAATGGATTAGGTGGGAGAAGGTTAGAAACATGTTGATTTGGGCCGTATTTGTTCCTGGACATATCTAGGTTTTTCCTCATTACGTTTAAAAAGAACTCATTTCAGAAATTTATTGTTTGTTGCTAATCATGTGCAGTTATTATGGGAATTAGTATTGACTGGAGAGGTAATTTTTGATATGTTTTTTTCCTGTAGCTGTTTATTTTCCTTACATATCTTATAAGGATGTCTCATTAAGTTACGGTTTGTACCTTATAATTTATAAGTTGGGGAAATCTGGACTGAACTGAAAGTGTAGCTTTATAATTGAACAGAAAATTATTTCAGCCAATCGTGGTGCTAGCTCAAAATCCGTCAGATTGTTCTACGTTCGTGCAGTCTCTCATTTCTTTGATATGGCCTTTAAGGTATTTATATGCAAATATGTTACGTTTACCTTTTCTTTTTTCAATGACTTATGTTCAAATACGTCTTTCAAATTTTATTATGGGTGGTTTCAGGTGCTCCAGTGACTATCGACCCTTCTTTACAATCCATGATGCTGAATTCCGGGAGTATTCGTCAAGAACTGACCCATGGTAGTCGTTTTCTTTACTTCTGTTGAATAATGAGCAAATAAAAGGTGTCTTCGCGATTTAGTCGTTAAATTTAACAAAAAGTTTAAAGCCAGTAAGTCGTTAAATTTCCTCATTTTTTCGTTTTTTTTCTTTGTTTTTTTGACGTTCCAAACTCTTTTGTTATAGGCCAAATGTAATTCTCGGAGTAACCAATCCGTTCTTTACAAAAGTATTTCAAAATTGGCCCCATATTATTCGCCTCGTTCCTTCACAAGAGCAACAGATCCCTGTTGGAGGGAAAAGGAAGTATATCTACTTTTTTATCGTTGTATTAGGAAATGTTTCATTTTCCCTTTGATTGGAATTTCGAAAACAAAGTTATCAGGATTTATTTATTTAATCAGACGTTTCTATCAGTCCACTTTTTGATATCATTCCTCGACTGATTTCCTAAACATTGTAAACTTTGCAGAAAAATCTGGAATAAACGTGCTCTCGAAACGAAATATGGCTTATTTAGTCAATACAAAATGTTTCTCCAAAAGGATAAGACACTTTTCAAAGATGTTTTGAAGGCTAGCAATTCAAATTGCACTGATGGAACAGAACTACAACAGCGGATACTTGACTTGACGCAGAATTTCATGATGCCTTTGGAGAATTATATTTCATCATTAATGCCTCTGAAAAAGCATTTGTCACCTTTCAAAGTACTTTGTTTTTTCAAAGAACGTATTTCCCTTGTCAAGAAGCTTGTGTTATTCGTAGTTGGGAAATTTCAAAAAAACATGATTCCATCGCTGATGCATTCCTCTCTGCCTAAGGGAGAACTTTCTTATATTATTTATTGCAGAATGTCCCGCAGATTTATCCGTTTGTAGTGGAGAACTTCTTTACTGCCTTGGATGAGACAAGAGTTATGCAAACATCGGGTATCAGAGGTGATTGGCGTGGTAATTTTTTTTGCGTTTTCTTTTTTTTACCATCTTTTTTCTTTTTTTTTCACTGTTTAGAATTTGCTCAGCTCCTCATAAAGATTGAGGAAAACCTCGAACAAAATAATCAGGGAAAACAATTAAGGCTGGTTAAATTGGAATGTTCATTTCAGGATTGTATCAAAAGTTTACAACTTCACTAAATTTTCAAGATTGGTTGTCTCGCAGAAGGGCTGATTTGGAACGACAGTTGCGACTCCTATATTTAGAAGTATGTTTACTGCTAAGAATTATCAATTATTGGATTCTATTACTGCTTATGCAGGGAACTTTTAAAGTTATTCTCAAGATATACAAACAAGGGAGGGCAGAGAGGGAATACCTTGCGAAGAAACAGGAAAATTGAAAAATGAATGGGAGGTGATGTTGAGGCTTTTTATGATTTTTGTCGGTTGATATTCGATAAACGCAGAACTCAGATTATCCATGAAGTGACATACTGGGTAGGGCTTTAAGGTACGAGTCTATAAACATTTCATTTTAGATGCTGTGTAGCGCAGATTTCAGCAAGGAAACACTTCATAAACGTCCACAGGTTGAAATCGTTGACCTTGTCCTCAAACTAAGCGATCGCATCCAGAATTTGGATGAAGCATCCGAAACTTCGCGTGTTCGGTTACAATCACAAATTTCCTCAATTTTAGCATGCGTAGATGACGATTTGAAGTCAGTATTGCTCTCTAACTGCTCTTTGAGGAATTGTATTTAATGTAGCTGAATCATAGGTAAGTTATGTAATTGAATTGTTCATGTCGTTCAGTTTCAATTACTGTTGTTTTTTTTTTTTCCATTTTCGGGGTCGAAAAATTCCTCGAATACTTAACTGTGCCATGCAGTAATCTGTGTATATTCCAAAGGGAACTGAAGCGCATACAATTTTAAAGAAACGAGTCAATGTCAGCTGTTATTGCTTTGATTTGCTGCAAGTCAGGAGTTGGATTTTTGAAATTTTAAAAGTTCTCCCTTTAACAATCGAAGATTTCTGTGGAAATCTGAGAGATAAAAACAAAGTCCAAGATTCCTAGCTGATTTTGATAAAAAAAAAGCTAAGCTGATGTACATCATTGTTACTTAAATGTTACCTTTTTTTTTCAAAATATTTCTAACAATACCTGAACTACCTAAATATAGCTCTTTACAGATATTCCATGTTTTAATATTGAGTAGGTTCAAATGCTATTTCTTTCTCTATTTTTTTTATGATATCATTTGAAGCAGTCTTCTGAAATTTTATCTTTTTTTGGTATCATTGTAAGTAAACTTTATCTCTTTTTTTTGTGCCGACGCAAGATAATTTTATATTACTTCTTTCCAGTTTGCTCAGCAACGTTTTATGCCTTATGTAGATTGCATAATCAGTTGTTATTTTGCATTTATATTGTATCGTGTTTCTTCTTCATTACTGATATATCATATCCCAAATATTGTTACCAAACAGTTAGCTAGCTGAAAAAAAATGCAAAATCAATGCTTGCAATTTTATTGTCAACATTAATTCTGCATTTCTTAGTAAAAACCAGGAAAATATTTTTATATCTGTTTCTCTAGAAAGATTAACTGTTCCTTTACCAACCTTCATGTCAGTAATTTGCAGTTGTTGTTAATACAGTGTAATGTTTGTCACTTTACCGTTTTTTCTTTTCCTTTGAATTGTTAAATGCTACTTCCATTTACGGGTGGTTGCAGAAATAAAATTTTTGTTTTGCCTGATCACTATTATCACATTCTATCCATGTTATTCATTACTTTACAACGCATTCTATCCGACTTTACAATGACTAATGAAAGTCACAATATTTCATTGCCTGTAACTATCTGTGTGATGGAAAGGTTGAATGGATATAATTAAAGCATCCTGAACATCTGTAGAACGAGTGAAGAAATTAGATTGCGTGGAAATATACATCCACATCCGACCATTTACTGGTTAAAAGCATAGATTTCATCTTTAAAGGAGGTACCATCCCATTCTTTATATACAATATCCTAGTTGTTTAAAATAAGTTTTTAAAAAAGTATAAAGATTTGTTTCAGTTATTTTCATTTTCATTTGAGCTCATTTTCTTTCACCTTTTGCAACTCAGATTCAAAGTAATCCATCTTCAAAATCGATTTTTTTTTTGTTCTTTTTTATAATCTACGCTTTAAAAATGATAAACTTGGAAGGTAAAAAATAGTCCTGTTATTTCCAGCAAAATCGAAATTACTCGCTTTCATTCATGCGACAAATTTTCGACTTGTGAGCTGTACAGAATCGTTTTCGGATATGTTCTATGTTAAATAAGTTTCATTTCAGTCTCATTTCGAAATCTGCATTGTTCTAATATTTTACTTTGTATTTGAAGTACTTTGAAAGAATAAGGAAAGATGGAACTGGTCAAAGTTCATAACGAATTATTAGCCAACTCAGTAATTCCATTCTTGACATTTTAATGGAAAATATCGATTCGTGGTTTAAAAACTTTATTTTCATACATCTTCAAATAGATAATGTTTTTTCTTGGGTAGTATCAATGCAAATGATATCACAGTGGAATGTTCCTCTTGATCGATTTCTCTCTTTTTTTTGGTAATATTAACAAATATAGTCATTTTCATCTGTTCCAGTTCAAAATTTTTTTTTTGGATATCAAAATTTGCTATATGTTTGCTTTAAAAAAAAATCTTTCATTGCAGTAGATAAAACCTATCATTCATTTTTGAAAACTATCCATTTCTAACTTTTGACATATGAATTGAAGGAAAGTTGCACATGAAATGATGGATGGATGTATGAATTTTTCAAGTTTTTAAATTTACAAATTCCTTTCTACTTTTGTTATCTTCTATTTTCTAACAGACTTCATAAAATTTGAAATTGATCAAGAATTTGTTGAATTTTCATTTCGGAAATTTAATTTTTCATAAATAATAAATATATGACAAAGAAAAAGGAAGAGAAAAAAAAAGGATAAATTGCTTGCTGACAAGATGACAAGTTATGTAATAAAAATAAAAAACTTTAAGGTATGAGGAATGATGTTGTAAGCATGAATCCGTTAAATATTTGGTACCTTCATGTATCAGAAAGATATCCAGTCATAGATATGATGTCTTTGTGTTTTTTTTTCTTTTTTCATGATGAAATCGTTATTGACAAAAAATTCTCTGTCCTCTTCCAAAATAATTTAATTTCATGCACCGATACTTTGACAATCCCATTGTAATGTCAGTTCTTGTTGAAATCCCTTCACATATTTCGCATTTTTTCGTCCCATCAAAATTATTTTTATAATGAAACATTTGCAAAACGAAAAAACTCGTAAAAATTTCCAATGTATAAATTAGCATTTGCTTGAATGCATAATCTTTTCCAATAACTCTAACAAAGTTTTTACGTTTTTCATTTATAACATTTGAAAAAAAAAAACTTTTTTTTCTGAAAAAAAATTCCTTATTAATGAAGAACGAGTAAACAGACAAAATAAATCATAAAATGAGCTATTGGCTAATTTAGCATGTTATCAGTCCAAAATACAATTCCTTAAAGATTATATTTTTCAATTAGTTTTTTTTTTTTCACGACAATAGTAGTATCACCTGTTCCTACCTTCCTTCTATCACGATTATATCGAATCGGGAAGAATTCAATATTTGGAAATTTTCTTTTTTTTTCTATATTTTTTTGAAAAAATAAAAAGCAGTCAAACCAGTAAATATGAATAAAAATACCATCGAGTGTAAGATTTCGAGAATCTATTTGAACTACTTTTTTGAAAAATCAATTATTCTAATTTCCTGTCTTTTTGCTTATTATTTTTTAGGTTTTCTGCGAAATTTGTAGTTTGTAATAATTGCAAACAATGCATTCTCTTTTTGGGTATCATTTCTTTTTGTCCATCCAATCTTTTGCATAACTGATGGATTTTGGTAAGTCTTGCTGATAATATTATAATGAAATGATTGGTAAATGAAGGGGAATAATATTAAAAGGAATATTCATCAAATTATTCATGAAAATCCTAAATGTCTCAAAGTTTACACAATGCAATGAGTTAATTAGCGTGATATATAAAGAAATATGAAGGAGAGGAATTATTTTAAGAATTTTTAAATTAAACTTTGATATGATGTAGAAGTGTCTGGAATACTGAAAATATGGCGAACGCAGTGGAACAACGACAATTATACTACCCGTTTATGCTTTTATTGGGGAGCGGTTAATGAGGCTAAGATTAACGATATAGGTAAGCTGTATATTTTCAAATTTTATAATAATCATTTTCCATTTTAAATATTTACTGCAAAGGATTCGACTGATTTAAAAACAAACTCAAAATGAGATTTTGACAAATGCTTTTGTAATTGATTGAAAAATGGGAATCTTTTTAAAAACTGAATTGTCATCTAATAGGGAAAAATAAAGTTGAATATATTTAATTTATTAAAAAACACTATACTTGTTTGTCAAAAATCTTAAAACTAATAAATGAATTTGCATTTCATACTGCAATCGATGCTATTCTCAAGATTCCTTGTTTTCTGTAGGTTTCGGATGCAAATTCAAAACAGAAACAAGAAACACTTATGGTGAAATATTTCACAAAATAATAATTTTCGACCTTTTAAACTTCTCTATTGGCAGGAACTGAAATTCTAAATAATTTAAATGATTGGAATATTATGGACTTTTGGAACTGATTGATGTTTGCTTCACAGACATTTTAGTTTTTTTCAGATGGAGAAAGGAATGACCACGAGAGAGCCACTCTATTCGACAGTAGATAGCAATGAAGCGAGAAAACAAGTAGCCTTCGGTCAAACAAATAGTAGTGTAAGGTTTGCTCGATATTATGATGCTTTAGCTACCTCCCTGTTCAAATAGGTAAAATGGGTTTAATCATATTGAGCTTGAGTCATGGCACTAATTACATTAATAAGATAAAAGTATTGCATTGAAATCTGATGCAGTGGATGCTCAACAAAGTATTTCTGAAAGACGCTAAATGTGACATTCGGAATTTCTCGGAATTGCGTTTGATTTTATGAAGTGGTGAAATTTCCACAAGCCCTTTCCTCACTCATATTCTTCATAATGACGAACAATTGGTTTGAAATAAAAGAAATATGAAAATAAGCCTATTTACACATATTGGTTTTATCACTTCGTTAGAACTGTTTCATTATTTGTTAAAAAAATTTGAACATTTCAAAGAGCAACAACATATCACTATTAACTTTTTACTGCTTTCATGATTGTACATGGATATTTGTAGCACAATATGAATTTCAATGATGCAAAATACAAATAATGTCAAGGATTCACTGAGGTATCCATGAGATAATACCAAATAAAACTTGGAGAGAAACAATATTTCCTCACAAATAAATATGTTAAGTGTTGGGAAATGTTAATCAATTAGTTACATCATATCCTCCTTTTGTTGAAATATCGTAATAAAAATACGAATATATTGACTAATTTTTAGTAAATACTAGAAGAATATTATTTTCAAGTAATTTCAAATATTCTGTAACTTCAAAACTGTCACAGCTATTTGTCGTATTATAAACAAGCGCAAGAAGTAACAGTCATTCGTGGGTAATTTTTTAATACAACATTATCCATTTCGTCATAATAAAGTAATGTTAATGAATCCATTTTATCCGGTGCGCAACATACATCCGGAACGTATGGATTCAGGCCCAGTCGATGAATTATTGATTGAACGATCGCATGATTTGATGGATTTACTTCCTAAATCATGCAGATAATTTTAAATAACAAAAATACTTTGTCAACGAAAACTGAAAACTTGGAGTAGGAGTCGAAATATCGACTTGCATAATATAAAAACTTTTAAATTTCATCAAGTTAAAAACCAAACAAAAAACCTTTTTGAGCGGAAAAGGACATGTGCCACTACAATAGTGTGCCTCAAATGATGTTGGCGCAATAATCCAATGTTCCCATCCTATATCCCGAAATCGTACATTCAGTTTTTCTGTTTTGCAGCTCTGTGAAAGCAATACTAGGCATAATTCATTATCGGAACTCATCAAAACTTTGCAAAACGGATATCATTAATCATCAGTTCAATTTAGTACAATTTAGAAGGTAAACCAATCGTTCATAGATGATGAATAGTTCAGTGCCGAAGTCTTAAAATTTTGCTAGAATATGTAAACATTCATGGCAATCAATAGTACCTGAGAAGAATATGGTTCTCCTGGAAGTAGTATCACAGTCAAATCATCATCCTTCTTCTGTTCTATGGAAGGCGAGGGTGAAACTGTCACAGCTTTTGATTTCTTCCTCCTACCAAAGCCCATCATTGGATCATTTCGAGAAGTGCTGCGAATTTTTTGTTGCTTACGCCTTTGTACTGAACGATCCTGCAGAAATTATTTTGTCATTTTTGTTTTTAAATATACCAAAAATCTGCTAGCACTTTTTCATATTATTGTGATAATTACATCTCAAGTAAAAAGTGTCAATATATATAACTATCCAAAATTACTCTATCATATATCCATGTAAATAAATCTAATTATGCATCACATAACTACATACAAATATAGCTGAACCTGATATAGAATGTTAGTATACTATTTAAATTTTATATCCGGCCAAATATTGCTTATATCTTAATACTTGGGCAAATATCATCTTCCAACCTATGTGAGAGGCAGATACCGTTTTTATCTTATAGAGAGATAAAATTTTTATTATATGAGATATATGTTTGATGAATATGCATATTTTGTATAAATTTAGCCCAAATAATATAATCATGACATAAAATTTCATATGAAATGTAATATCGCAGATAATATCATACATTGTATTTTGGATATTTGTAACATATCTCTTGCATATTTGTCATTATATGGATAGCTAAAATAATAAGCTAAGTAGAAGGAGGTAATTTTAAGATTAAGACCGAGATGATTGCTAATTTTAGATAATTCGTTCTCGGCATTCCAGATTTCATCCTCCTAATTTTTTCATTTGTAAGACTGTCACGATTTTTGGTAGCAAGCTTCCAATGTTATCGGGAAGGAAAATTGTTCATAGTAATTTTTATTCTCTCATTTTTAATACTTTTGCACGGCTCTAATTTTAAAGGCCAACATTACACAAAGTAAAAAATGTTGCAAAAATGATAAGAAAATAAATTCAAAAATAATTTTCAAAAAACATCCACTGAAAATAATTGTAAAATGTTAATTGTATTCCTCGTTCTTTCATTGTGCAGGTTCAGTTACAAATAATTTTGTGAATTAATACGGCAAAGTAAATGTCGTTTAAAAGCAGTGGAAACTTTTCTGCAGTGACAACTGATAGCAACAAACTGGTGATATTGTCCGTTGTTTCATCTAATTACTTTTTTTGTCCTTGTTAATTATTGAGAATTCTCAAAATGAAATTTAAAAAATGCATGCAATTGAAATTCTAACGGATGTATGTAAGGATTATTAGGTAAGTAAGTGCCATAGCCAAAACTAATGTAATTCGGATATTGATTTTCAAAGAATAGGTGAATCAAAATTATCAGGAATTTTTGATTTGCAAATTTTTTTCGTTTATCAAAAAAAATGAAACAAATACTTGTTTCCGACTCCGGAGTATTCGTGGTCCTAAATCTCGGATTTTTTTAAGATGTTGTTTGGTTCCTTCCTCTGAATTGTCATCATTACCATCATGCTTTTCTTTCGCTGAATATGCATAATACTGGAACATCCTTTTTGAGCGCTTTTTAGCCATTCCGGATGGCGAATTCTTTGGAGCGTCTTAAATAAGCACTCTTTTTTTTTTTTGTATCGAAATGAAAAATTAGCCTTAGCATAAATTTGACAGTTTGTTAAAAGATAGTCAAAATACTTCACATTTTAAATTTAAATCGATGACTATAGAAATAAGAAACTACTGACAGTTAATGAAAAGGAATTATTTTTAACAATTTCTTAAAATATCAATAAATTTCACCAGTATGCAAATCAGGAATTGCTTTCTCATTGAATGTAAACTGAAATTTCCCACCATCAGTTAACAACGGTTCATCGGCATATACAAGCAGGAAGGGTGTATTCCGTTTGATTAATTCGGCACATTTCATCTTTTTACCGTTTCTCAGAAACTGAAATTTTTAGTTGTTTTACTATATTTTTATCAAAATTCACATTATAATGGGTTTTAAGTTTTTATTAAAGTAAACCGATAGATAACAAGTTTCGATAGGAATATTCATAGTCTTATTCTGCTATACCAATATCTCAAGCAGTGAACGGATAATTATAATAATTATGGCCAAATAATTACTCAACGCTGTAACGAGTAAATCGGGTAAGTTGTACCGACAATAACACTTTTGTTTGTGGAAATAATCAGATAACATACCTTCACAGTAACAACAGTTTGATTTGTTTGTAATGCTTCATTAATCAATTTAGTCATATCGAAGCTAAGCCAATAACGTGACAATGCTGTAGGCGGTAATCGTACGATTTGCGCTTTCGTATTACTTTGGAAAATTCCAATTGCTTTTACAATTTCTTTCATTTGTTTCCAAGTGAAACGATGTTTATACTGGATATTATAATGTAGTTCAGCTTGAACTATCTGGAATACAAACTTGCTCAGATGTATAATCACAGAAATTTTATGTGTCATTTAGAAATATCGAACGAGACAGTGAGTATTGATTGATTATGCTATGTTCGTTGTACGTTGCAGTTGCAGATAAATTAATTAGTACTTCTGATAATTGCACAAGTAACACAATTAACTGTTACTTGATATTCTAACACTAAGGATATCAACCCCCCTCTCAATAACGAAAAAGTTATAAATAACTGATGCTTACGTTCCAATATTAAAAAATTAAATTTGCTGAAAATTAATTGGCATTCGAAAACAAAAAAGAAAAGGAAAAATTTTTGCACAAGGTTGCTAATTAATAATTCAAAGCAGCTGCTGCAAATTATGCATTAAAAAAAATAGGCAATGATAAATTGGTACATCTGATATAAAGGTAAATTATTTTGTTGCATACCTGTTCACTTGGCTTAATTGTATTCAGCTTAAATATCAACAGCTCTTCATCAAACAATATTCCTGAAATATGATCATGTTCTCAAAGCTAATTACAAGCAGTTTTTAATGAGTGGTATTTTTTTTTGTTTGTCTTTCCTTCAATCATGAGAAATTTATTAGTGCATAAAAATTCATTGCATCGTACTATTGAAATATAAAACAATTTTTTCTCAAACTTTATCGTCAATTATTTTCTTGAAAAATATAAATATTACCAGCAGATAGCTTGCTAATTATTATCTTTTTGCAGGTGTGGGAAAAGTGATACTGTAAGAAAGCGATAAAGGGATATTATTAATTGGTATTGAGATTATCTACGATTTGGAACCCAAACTTAACCGAAAGCCTACCAAATCAGTTGGATCATTTTAATGACACAAATGCAATGCTTTTTGAGAAAGACGGATGGAGGCCATTTTTGAAATATTGTGCTAGTTTATTTTCAAAGTTTAAAATTTAAATTTTTTACCAGTTATCGGAGTGATACTTCTTACAATATTTCCAAGCTGGTAATGCTGAGTACCGTTGCTTTCTTTGTATCTGTTGAACAAACGAAGCATATATTTCGAAGCAGCGTTTTCGGTGCGTGATTTAGATCTTATGACATCACCTAAAAGTATTTCATTGATAAATCAAAGCAATTAGGATGATAGAATGAGATAAATGGATGATTGATAGAAAACTTAAAATTGAAGAGAGGAAGAATGAATGGACTAGCCTGGTAACTGCTCGAAATCCAACAATTCCTTGACAGTCTTTTGTAAAATGGCTATTTGCTTTTCATTTGGCTTCAAAATTAACGAATCAATGAAGCAAATGCTCATTAACAGTAAAAACAGTAACACTAACTTTGGATCAATTGAATGTTTCATTTCATTTCTGAAATTATTCACCCTCATTATATTTGTTTAGCAATTATTTGCGCATTCGCATGACAGATTATTTGGATAAAATATTTAACATTGCTTGAACCATTTTCAAATTGATAATATTGTTTTCTTGAAGATAATTTATTTTCAGTTTATCTCTTTTGGGTAAATATTTCATCGATAACAAAGTAATTTCATAATATTGGCAAATTTGGAGATTTTTATTCGAAAAGATAGTTGAAATTAAATTGGAAAGTAATATAACTATTAATCACAATATTTATTTTCAGTTACTTTAACAGTTGCTATTAAAATTCAATTCAGTTACTTTAATAGCAGTTTAATAGTTGTTTTGTTACTTTCTTTTATTGATATAATCAGTTTTATTTAAATCTTTATTTTTTTGTAATAAAGAAATTGGTTAATCAATATTTTTAAATAGAATTAACCGGTAATACCTTTGCAGCAATTTAGCCTTGATTAGTAGCTAATGATGACGCAGATTTTGAAAATTTTAAGCAATAATTGATTATTTAAATTCTTGCAAAGGAAAAGCTTGGAAAATTACATTCAAATTACGAACGAAATACCGAATATAAGTAATTTATGATATGCGAAAGTGGAAACATTGCTAGCTGCTAAGAATTAAAATGTGGTACGGTACTTGTCTCTAGTTCTATTGATATGACAACTTTGAGAAATGATTATGTGAAAGAATTACAACTTGTAAAGTTTTGCTTTCTTTTTGTCTTCTCTTTTTGCTAAAAATTTTCATCACAACAGTAATATCAGGGAGTAAATAAATCGTAGAACAGTTTTGCTGTACAATGATTACTGTAACATGTGAAATCGTGATCAAAGTAATTAGCGTACGACATATTTTACCAGATAATAATTATCGTAGTAGTGAAATGAAGGCGGAATGGTATTCCCGAATGATTATACATTTAAATGAAGGAAATGACATGAATGGATTGGATGCAAACTGCATGCGAAACTTGATGCATGCAAATATTCCATGCGGGAAAATAGATCAGAGATGCGAAAGCTTTATCAAAGCTTTGAAAAGGATAAATCCTGAAAAAAAAAAAGCCTAATGAAAGATTCCAGTACAAGGATTTCCTTATTGGCTTTTAACTTGAAGAACAAATAGGTAGTTCGATTAATTAGAAGTTAATTATCCGGAAATTAGAAAAAAGATTGAACTTAAATCTAATCCAATAAATGATATAATATTGTACTACGTTTTTTCTATATTTGCCAGACATTACAAAAAGTTTTCTATAATAGAATAAGCTCTGGTTCATCAAATTAAGGCTTCATAGATTTGTAGTAACCATTAGACTTAGCCATGGCTTCATCCACGACACTTCTCTTATTCATTACATTACTTTAAGGATACTGTAAATAGAAAGATCACTTTCCTTCTCATCAGTGTGTATTAAGAATTTTGTTATTTTGTGTGGAGGATCATCCTTTCATTAATTCCAAAACTATCCAACTCTTATTAATCCGCAAAAAGTTGAATCATAAATTTGAGAAGTAGTAAGACCAAGGAATCATCCATCTCTTGTGATTAACAATTATCACAGAGATGAATATGACTTGGTGTTAATTCATTTAAATTGAAATTAAATTAATAGAATAAAAAAGTGAATGGTTTTTTTAAAAGTTTTCCATCAACACAACTGCTAATTTAAATTAATTAAACAGAAATAAATATTTGCAGTAGACTGAAAGGTAAAGTGATCAATGCTGGAAGTTTGCCATAATGTCAAATTAATGCATTAACAGCAGCAACAGTACCGTTTCCGTCATTATTGCTTGGAAGAAAGGATTGAAAAGGGGTGGGAGTGAAGCGGGAAAGAAGTTAAACAAACAAATCTATGAATTTGTAAAATCTGTTGAAGAATTAGTAATATAGCAGAGGGCATTAGGGGAGGGGTTGATTAAAGACAAAGAAGAACATATGTAAAGGAGGACAGTTGTTTGATGGTGAAGAAGAAGGAAGGGAAAGTTTGAAAAGAGGATTGAAATAGGAAAGGGATCAGGAGATGAACAGGAGAATTAAATGAATTAAAGCTAGGTATCAAGAATTCTCGATCAACTAAAAAGTAAGAAAAAAAGTGGGGTAAAATATAACAAAAAATGGACAAACGCGCCACAGTTACAGTTGTAGTAGCACTTTCCCATCCTAAATATTCATTCACATCAAATCCTTTTCCATTATACCGTCCATCCATTCATTCATCCATCCATCCATCCATCTTACCATCCATCCATCCATCTCCATCCATCTATCTATCTCTTGAACAATCGGCCTCAAACACTTGCAATAACATTTACGTTAGCAACACACCCCATTTAAAATGTATGGGGCAACGAACAAGAAGTGACTGACTGATCCATTCATCCGCTAAACATAAACTTACACAACTGACCATCACTATCACCATCATTATCACCATCGCCACCAGCAAAATTCTTAAGTAACCGAATGAACGAGCTAGCAAGCAATTTCAACTTCTTCCCTCATTCATTTATTTCCTTCTGGAAATTATCATTAAATGGCTTTGTTATCGTTAAATTGTTGAAATGACTTCTGTTACTATCTACTGATAAGTAATTGTTGTTTACAATCATCATGGTACAATTTAATTACAATATCGATTAACTACTTATCAATGATTAGTATCTTAATTTTTTTCTTAATGCATAAAAGAATGAACTGATTTTCATTTCGTACTGTACTACTTATCATATTCGATCAAGGGTGGGGAGTTTAGCACTTCACCACATCTCGATCAATTATAATCAGCTACTACTGTAGGTGGAATAGCAAAAATATGATTGATTAAATAAGCATCAAAAAAAAAAAATTTAGATGTATTGTTTTGATAGCACTCATAAAATTTGAATTTAAAATTGTCATAATGACTTTATGATTAGCAAATTCGAATTTGCAATATGAGATACGGTTTTGGACAATTAGATAAATTGAGGAAATTGGGAAAAGTGCAATTGGATGGAAGGTGAAATCAATTGAAGCGATGATAATTACGAGTAAAAGCATCTAAGAATTGATGGAAAATGATGGGAAACAAGCTGAATAGCATAAATCACTTAAATAAGTAATGAACTAGCATGCAATGGTCATCTGGTATCATGAATCATGCAAATTACAATTATTTAATAATTATTTAAGAAAAACGCAACTACATGAAATTTTTGAGCTATTTGAAATTGTTGAAATCATTTTATAAATTTGAAATCATCAAGCAAAATGCTACCATTTAATACATAAAACATTGATCGTTTATGAAGATAAGAAGAAATATGCATTTCTAATTACATCGTCTGCTTATAGATTAAATCGAATAGTTTAATAATTCATAGCTTCAACTCATTATCTTGAACTGGTGCATGATCATATCCAATATTTAACCTTACTAACTTTATCAAAAAAAAAATAAAAAAAAACTCAAACTGACGCAATATCATGTTCAATTTGACTTTAATACCACTTAAAAAATAGATAAAATCAATACTTACACTTACTGATCATATCGACAATTTTGGTCAAAAGTATAAAAGTTTTAAAAATGATTTTAATTAATGACAAATATGTAAAACTTTTGTCTTTTGTTTCATTGCATTATTCTTAAAATTTACGTATAAATTTGGGTTCGCACGAAATTCCCTTCAAATTCTAGCAACGAAAAAAAAAATTGGAGCGAAATATTTCATAAATTTGTAAATATTATTTCTTCTTATCAATGTTCGCATGAATATTTTGAAACACTTTCATCGCAAATGGTTAATTTAAGCAGTCAAATCTTTCTTTTACAACTATTTGCTAGTTTAGATATCATTTAGTACTAATCTTAACATTTGGTAATTAATTCTTGCTTAATATAAATGAGACTTTCCACAAATGATATCAAATGATAATTGAAATAAATGAATAACTTTTAAGATGAATTGAATTTCGTAAAATTACTGTTTCTTTATTTCACCTGCTTGACCTATTATTTCAATTCAAGCAAATTCTCCATAATATTTTTTTCCAGCTATCAATAAATTAAATATTGCATTGGATAAAAAATCTATCTGCATTATTCAAAATATTTCCGTTTCATGGAATGGTACACAATTTATTTTATTATTTGACCTTTCACCCTTTTTTTTTAACTTACTGGAACTTGTTAATGACTCATACTTGGATTTTTTTGCTTCTTTGATAGAGAAAAAAAAACCTATTTTAGATATTCTTGTATTCAAATTTATGTTTAAAGCACTATTTTTTCCATTTCCCGTTTTTTCGAATTTCAAAAATTTTTTGAAATTACTCGTTATGTTTTCATTCCAAAAAAAAAAGAAAAAAGTCACATGTATGGAACAGATGTTTGCCAGGTGTCTCATTTATTTTAACATTTCAGTGACGATATTCTTCAGAATCTTTTTTTTATCAGTTTAATTATTGAAGATAATAGTGGAAAGTTTAATGAAAAGGTGTAGGAGATGAATAGGCATTTTCAAGCGTGGATCTCGAATACCTATGGCATATTTGTTGTCATTGATTTTGTCATACATTTTTTCTTTTGTGTCTTTAAATATTCCATAAGAAATGAAAGAAAGGATATAATATAACATTTGTCGTGATATCGTTAATAACTCTTACGGTAAATTCAGTTTTGAGAAGTCCTATAGCAATAATTAGCCTGGAAAGTTTATTATAAACCTTATCTATTCTAAAGTCGATTTACCTATTTAATTAGCCATGATTCAATCAGTTTAGGTAGTTACATTTTTCAAAGATATGTACAACAATCTCATACATCTTGTTAATTTTAATCCTAATTTTTTGTCATTTTTTCCTATTTTTCGGATTGAAAATATTCGTGCGCATGCGTTTGCCAGTAAATTCGTCCACTGAAATCATATCAAGTATCCCGGAAATTAGATATTCACAGCAATATCATTTTTAGCTCTTACATACCTCAATCTATCCCAATTCCTCCTCCCTCCTTATTTCACTTACATCCGTTGGATTTACCAAAAACAGATTCTCAAACTTCGTTATTTACTGATTAGCTCCATTTATTGGACGAACGAATAATTTGATCTATTTCGTTTAGTGAAATTATAACTAAATTTAAATTTCAACCTGTGACATTAACAATTAATTCAAATTGTTAGCCAATTTCAGGTTGTTTAAAGATCAATAAAAATAATCATGCATGATTACAGAGGTCAAATAGGGTGAGGGAGAAAGCATAGGAAGGAAATACTTGGAATAATCAATACTAAAACTATAATATACTATAATTGCATCGTTCTGATATCAAATTAACTTTCTTAATCAAATTCATGCAACACCATTCCTTGCTATTTTGTTGCAATGCTATC
Organism: Loa loa; assembly: GCF_000183805.2. NCBI lineage: Eukaryota > Metazoa > Nematoda > Chromadorea > Rhabditida > Onchocercidae > Loa > Loa loa. Next base: position 80,439 of record NW_018108297.1, on the reverse strand, counting down.
TCATGCAACAATATTTTATGATTTGATTAATCATTCATATTAAAATAAAATAAACTTACTTTTAGGTTTTATAGTATTTTAACTATTCTAATTTTTTCTTCGAACTAAGAAAAAAGAAAATATAATTCACACAAATTCTCTCTCATTCTCACATCTTTGAACAACTTCCAATCACTTAACTATTGCGCAATTTTTTCTTTTTTCTCTCTTTTCTTTTTTATATTTCCGATGTTCATTCATCCGTTCATTTAATGAACTTTTCTTCTTTCTTTTTTCCCATATCTTTCTGGTCAAAAAAAAAAAATCAGTTTATTCATTAATGTGGCGCAATTGGAAAGGAGTGACGAATTGATATCATACACAGGTGCATGCCAAATACTGTAAGAAAAAAAAAAAAAAGAAAACCATACATATGGTAAAGGAAAAGAAAAAGCATATAATGGAGGATAACGAAAAATAGGTTTATAGAATATGCGTTTGATTTAGGACACGTCAACGAAAAGCAAAGGATACCGTAAATGGATACGTTAACGAAAAAAATAGGTTAAGCACAACATAATCGATTTGGATATTCATGATAAAATGAAAAGAAAGGGAAAAATAACAACAAAAATCATGTGTAGAAGCTCATACGTTTAGGTTACGTGAACACTTTCAGGACAAGAGCGCCAGGATAGTGTTATGGAAGAAAGTGGCAAAGTGCATGTAATTTCAATAAGTTTTATTAAACACAGATGTTAAATTTTGGAGTAAAATGTAAAAAGTATCAAAGAATATTGAAGGACAATTTCTGATCGAAAACTTCGATTGCAACAGCACAAGGGCAATAAATCTATGAGTGATTGTTGAATTTTCAAATTTCACTCCAATTTCCTTTCATCATTTTAGGAATTAAGTCTAATCATATGAGTTATCTCGGTTTTTTCCTTTTTTTTCCAAAATTTGAATTTTAACATAAATTTTGGGAACAAACAAAGTAAAATTTTTCAGAAATTGATTTCTCTTAACAAGTAGTATTTTCTAAATTTCATAAAATGATCATCAAACGATACATAAGCTGAGGCAGTTCAACTAGTCGAGAGACAATTCAGATGTAATTAAGACCCCTCTTTGTTGTCCTGAAGAATTATTAAGAACAATATTATGAGTAATAATAACAGATAATAAGAGGAAATAAATTTGGGTGGAATGGCAGGAAAAAAAAAAAGAAGGTAGTGTAAAAAGGAATAAGATTTAAGAGGGTTGGAGTGAATAATGAAACGGAGAGAGAGAGAAAGAGAGAGAGAGAGAGAGAGAGAGAGAAGACAAAGGTAAAAGAAAGAATGTCTTTAATTTAATTAAGTAAAAATTT
>NW_018108297.1:62751-78662 GCF_000183805.2 Loa loa | reverse complement strand
GAGAGAGAGAGAAGAGAGAGAGAGAGAGAGAGAGAGAGAAGCAAGGTAAAAGAAAGAATGCTTTATTTAATTGAAAAATTTAATTCCTACATTTAATGCACATCAACAAATATCACCAAAAATAAGCAGCATTAACTATAAATGCATAAAACAAAACAACGAATAAATGAATTTCGGTATGATTTCTGTCCGTAATTCAAAAGTGTTTTGTTCGAGTAAAAACATGATTTGCTAATCAAATTTCGATTGGTTTGCTCCTTGCCTTTTTTTTCTTCCTGAAACAAATTCATGTACCATACTCAAAGTAATTTATTAATTGCTATTCTTTCCATCCCTAAAAATTGTTTCAATAATGCCCTCTTATATTATGAAATGTTAATCTCTAGCATTATTCCAATATTCTCTTTCATATAATCTAATTTCATTAAAATCATTGACCAATAAGTTTGATTTTAATCTAAATTTATTGATATATAAATACTTTTGAAAATGCTTTAAAACTTCGTCTACACCTATATTTTACGTGATAAATTTAAATTGTTGAAATTGCCGAATAATAAAACTTTGTGAAAAAAAAAAGTAGAAAAAGAAAGTGTTGGAGGATGGCAAAAATAAATTGTACGAGCAAAATTTTAAATAATAACGAAAAAAATTTTTTTTTTCTACATAATTGTTTTTCAAATAATTATTTACTGTTTGAGAAAAATATTATTAGTACGAATGATTGAATTATGAGATTGTTTATCAATGGTTCATTGAATTTTTCCGTAATACTTGGATCATTTCATGCCTTTCTCCACTCATTCTCTCATTTATTAATGTATTTGTCAATGATGAAAACCGATGGAAAGGCATTTTCAACTTTTTAACTTGGCCGATTTACCGTTTTTGATAATTTTTAATTTCCGCTCAGTCACTAAAGCAATTTATAGTATCATCATAATTATTATTCCAAAAATTTTTAAGATTTTCTTTAGAAGTATATAAGATTTGTTACAATAAAGATTTTAGAATTATTTAACTAAAGTTGCAGAAGTTTCTGGAAGTGTTCAAGCAATGCAGAATGAATTAAAATGGTAAATTTATTGATGCAAAGGAAAAAGCTTTTTAATGAATCGAAAATGTGCAGACAATATTTCCTGTGATTGTGCAATAATTTATTCATTTTTTTTAATCGAAACTCCAATTCATTTCTTTTTGACTTAGAAAATTAAAATTAAAAAAAAAGTCAAATTATTTGACAAGTATATCAAATATTTTTTGCGTGCTAATTATAAATGGACTTGTTCTATTATCGAAATTCGTCTTTGTCATTCTTTCTGAACAATACGAAAAGTATCCATTGAAAAGTTTCATACCACTAACATTTCGATATATCCGAATAAAATCTATTGTTCTGAAATCTTTGTAAAAGTGAAATTGGAGATAATATATCAAATTATGGCTTTTTTTTTTCATCTTGCAAATGGACAAAGAACATTTTAGTCAATAATATTTTGCAGAAATCTTCAATAAACGACTAAATTAATTTAATGCATCTAATAAACAGCGTTAATATTCTAGAAATTGTGCTTCAAATTCTCAGTACAACCTAATTCAAATAGTGAATTTGAATTAAACAAAACGAATTTAAGGTTGTTTTTTTCCTAATATGGAAATTAATTTGTATGGTTAGATTTTATATGATTTTGCATGACAAACTTGCATATGAAATTGAAAATTAGTAATGTTAATTAATCCAAAATATTTGGTTAATGCTGAAAGCTAAGAATTTTAGTTCTTTAAAAAAAGAAAAAAAATTATTTTAAGTATTTGAAAAATTACTCCATTTATATAATTTTCTTTTTCCTTCCAAAAGAAATTCCTTTTCTTGGAGAATAAATTGGAATTAAATCAATTACTATTTAATTTCAATCGCATAAATTTTATCTGCCAATAAAACATTTTCACGTGAGAACGAGCGTGTGTTTCACATATATACCTACACATGCACGTCATTTGTGTGCTCATCTGAATTAGTACATCACTGAGATTAAATATTTCCTGAAATGGATAAGGAAGTAATGAACAGGAATTGCATCAGTTAATTTCCCGGTATGATTCGATTTTTAAAGAAAACATCGATACGCCGATGAATATCGTTAAATAATCATTGGCCATAGTCCTTGTCCTTATCATTTCATTCCCATGCAAGCGCTTATTTACCATTTATAGATCGATTATGCTATGCATCTTTTCCTTTCTCTCTAAAGTTGCTAAATAATTTATATTCAAAGATTGAATTTTGAGATTTTGAAAAAAAAAATTCTCATTGATCTTATCAGTTCTTATGGGTATTAACCCTTGAATACCTTTGAAAATGTGTTAAAGAATATCTATGAATGGTGATTTTTTATCATTCTAAAAGCATTTCAAATGCTTTTCAAATCACTGATCTGTTTTAAATGCTACTAAAATTTATTGAGAGATTTAATTTCTGAAATTATTGGAGGTTTTATAAAGATTCCAAGCATCAATTCGTAGCTTATCCATAATGAAAATATCAAATGAATCGATCAGAACTTCATGGTACGATCATTTGTTATCGAATTTTGGTTATATTAGATGTAATAGCTTTGGCATGCAATTTTTGAATCAATCGATTCGTTTATTTGTTGCACTGATCTAATGATTTTAATTACCAAATTACCGTATTGTTTACCCAGCAGTGCCACTTATCTTATTTTCATCATCGGTGCTGCTTTCTCGACTGTACGACAAAATCATTTTACCAGCTAAGATAATTTCTCCAATTTTTACAGAATTGCAAGAAATTTGTTTTCCGTAGACTTACATCATTTGTTTCGTTTATCAAATCATTTCTCTGAATTCTCTAAGTGGTCAACTGGTCACCTGGTTGAGTTTGGTGATCATCTTGAATATGAAGGTCATTTTGCATCCTTGATAATCTTACCTATCAAATGGCGCTACAAAATGTCTATTTTCCATTTCACAATTCGATTCTTTTTCACGAAAATTCCTTATCGATCGGTGATATTTTTTACTTTTATTTTTTGTTTTTTCTTGTCAAAGCATTAGCTGTCATTTTGCTAAAATGCAACATCCCATTGTTTAGTGATATTAAAAGCTTTACACTAATAATGTATAATCATTCATGAGAGACCATATTTATACTAATTTCATATTATTATCAATGCTTATCATCCCATACTTCTTGACTATTATTTTATCATTTACTTGTTTTATTATAATTAAACAGGAAATTATTTGCTAAATTTAGAAGAGCAATTGCAGAATATAAAATAGGCCGTTGCTTATTTCTTAGCTATTTATTAAATTTATTTTGCAAGCTATAAATAAGTTGCTAAATGGGTTATTGATGCATGTGGTATTGCTGTGCTACGACTATTTTCCTTTCCGTTAAGGATGTTAAGTGTTCGATAAGAACCTATTCGTTGAGTCTGAAACGATTCTCAATTGCCAAGTGCATGAAAGGATAAAGTAAGAAATTTCTGGCTCAAAAAAAAAGACAAGAAATTCCTGGCTAGAAAAAAAATCATCAAAGTAAGAATTTAATTATGAATGGGAAATTTTGAGAAAACAAAAACAACAACACTGTTCTGGGGATTAATTTGTAGGGATGTTAAATAGCCAGTGCAATAATGATAACAATTAGGGTGATGATGACAATGATGTTGACAAAAATAACAATGATAATGAAAAGCTTATTTTAACTAGTAATGCCGAAGCATTAAGTTTAATTTAGCATTCATTTCATGTCTAACTTTACCAATTTGATTAAAGTTGTACACAGAGCTGCTATTTCTCTTTTCGTTCCAATCCTTTTAATTTCCTTCCTAAACTCTTCCAATGCAACCAATCAGTTTCTCATTCATATATTGAAATCATTCGGTTATGTTTTAAGAAAATTTCCAAATTTTTTGCTTATAGATCTAAAAAAAAAGGAAAAAAAATAGCAAAAACTTGTTCAATATAATTTATCAAATCAATTTGCATAAATCTATTTCAGAATTTCAGCTAACAGTTAACAATTTTCTTGGTCGAAAAAAAATCTTATCAGTCGATAGTTGCATCATTGTTATGTTTTATTTAATCAAATGAAATTTTCTTTTAACTGTCACTCGAAATTTTGATGGTAATATTTTAAATTTAAAACTCGAAATCATGCAAATTCTTGCATTCTTACTTTCAAAATGTACTGGAATTTATGCTGCAATTTATTTTGATAAATTGCATGCCATATTCTCATATGAAAATGCTCCATAACTCATAATGATATCATCTATACTTACAAAATTTCCATATTTAAAAAAGAAGAATGACAATTAGTTCTGAACTTAAATAGAAAATTCATAAAAATTGAGGCTGATTTTATGACAAAAAAAACGAAATTGGGAATTAATGAAACAATTCTATCGATCAGCCTATTCAGCCTAGTATGATATGATATGATATATTGTGCTACGGTAGCGTCAAGCGCATATGCATTTAATCATTACAATTTATTACAGATAAGTTATTTTTTTTGTTAGTTAATGTGAAATTCGAGAAATTTTTAGCAGTTATTAATGAGTTTAATTAAATTAAGCAGGCTACAGTAACACTGTGCAACCATAATAGACTCCTTCTTTTTCAATAAACTTCAATCATTTGAAAAGTTGGTCATAAAGAAATTTAGTTACTGTATTCATTTCATTTCTTCATAAAACTTTTGGAAAATTGTTTAAAAAAGGAAAAAGTAATCATTCGCCAATTAATTGATTGGGTTTTTATGATCGAATTAAACAAACAATTTAATGTCAAACAGTAACATGTAAATTCAACTTCCTGTCTATCATAAATCATTGTTAATGACCCTAATTAACATACTTTTTTACGATGGAAATGAACAATATTCATTGGCTGTTAGTTATTAGCTATTATATATGTATATATTAAAATGGAAATTTGACTTACATTGGACAATTTGATTTGAAATTGAGGAAAATGTGAAGTGGCACATTATAATTTGTTGCTTTGCTTGAATTTTTCTTTTATTTTGCAGCAGAAATTTTGTTTGTCTTTTTGTGCTTTCAATTTTGATTGAATTTTCAAATGTTTATATTTTGATTTTCAATAGGAAAATTAACTTGCACATGCATAGTGCTAAGCGAATTTTGCTGCATTTAATGGTGTGAGAAGAATTTCCGATGATGAAAGAGGAAGAAGAAGGTTGCGACAAATGAAAATAAAGCTGGAAGGCGGGGAGGATAGCAGAGAATGTCGTATGGATGTGTCCCCTGTCCCATCATTTCATCCTAACAATTTTGAGGCTATTTTTCCATTCCTTTTTAATAGCAATAGCAGTTGTAGTTCAGGACAGGAGCGCATTTCATTTCTCCCTCTTCCTCTCCCCCTTCCTCTTCCTCTTCTTCTTCCTTTTCCTTTTCTCTTCCTTGTTCCTTTTCCTTTTGTCCCTGTAATCCTCTCTTCTCATCGCTTATAGCCAGTTTTTGTTTTTTTTCCAAAAAAAAAAGATGCAAGACATAATAATATCGATGAGACTAACTTCGTCACTTTCCTCTTTATCCTCTCCAATTTAACCTTTACCCTCAATTTTCTGTCATCTTGGGTAATATTTCGATTATCTTTTCATCCCTTCTGAACACTTATCATTTTCTCATTTGGAAATTCTCTCTTTCCATTTGTTTTCATAAACTTTCTTCTTCTTCATTGTTGCAACTCAGACAAGTTCTAATCCTTCCTGTCTCCATTGTCTTTTACCTTTTCATCTTTTTGTCTTCGGCTTTTTTTTTCCATTTAAAAATCTGTTTGTTAATTTGATTTAAATTTAAGTTAATGTTGAAGTCATAGCAATTTGTTATGGATTAAAGCATTAAATTTTGGAAGAATATTGAAAGATTATGCATGGCTTTGGATTACAAATAGATTGCTTGTAACTTAATGAGTTGTAGGAGGAAATGGACAGTATTATCGAGATATCCTTTAACGAATGCTTAATGAAATATTATAGTCTCCTTATATTCTCAATAATATGAAAGCATGCAATTATTAAATGGAATTAAATAATTACTTTTGAAACCATTCGACTTTATATTTAGTATTCAAGTTGTTATCGTTTCATATATTTTGAGAAATTGGCCAAGTTAAAAATTGTCCTAACATTTCCGAATATTCCTTATTTAAATGCTGAAATATTTGTGAACTTTCTTTACTGAAAATCATTAAATTCAAAGTGAGGAATAGAAATGCCGGGAATGGATCGATCTTTTCCTTGTTACTTAAGTATTGCTTCATAGATTAGTAACTTTTCCATTATCAAGATTTAAATTTCACTTGGAAAAGAATTTGGCTAGAAATGATGTAGGGATGATGATAAGATTATATCATATATATATAATATAAAGGGGAAAATGATAAAATTCCCACAATGTAGACTGCTACCGCTTTCCAGTACATAGTAGAATATTCGGGAAGTACCTAGGTTTCTGTCGTTAAGCGGGAATAAGAAACAGTTCTCTACTGAAACAATTCTCTGTTGAGATTGTTGAATTCTCTACTAAGCTACTATTATCTGGTTAAATTTGCTGTTTATTTGTTAGCTAAACCGACTATCTATAATTGATCGTCGAATCATTCCTACTTTCCATGTTTCGTTACCCTTTTTCAGTCATTTATGAAATTTCAAATTTGTCAGTTACTTTTATGTTTAAGGCGAATTCGGTCAGTCGGCATTGGAAATTTATGAAAAATTATTTTGTTAATTATATTGCCTATGACATCATTCCTCAACTAATGTTTTCTATTGGGGAAAAAGAAAATTAAATGAATGATTTTTTAGCTGGACTGTCGCTCTATTCCTGTCAAAGCCTTTTGAGGATTTCTTTCTCTCTTCTTCCTTATCCACTTAGAAAGTGATTAGAGAATTTGAAAAGAACTATTTGGTGAGCTAGGAAGCAAAATTTCCAAATTCCGAAATGGAAAAGAAGAGTGTCTGTGTTATAAAAGAGGAGACGATAACATTTGAATGGTGATTGATTACCCAATGTTATAGAGCGATTCTTTCGAAGGGTATAAGATGTACGTCCTAAAATGAGAGAGAGAGAGAGAGAGAAAGAGAAAGAGGGAGAGAGGGAGAGAAGAAACAAAAGAAGAAGTTTGGGAAACTTGACAATTTAAATCAAAATTTAAAAAAAGAAAGAGACAGTACAGATATGGGTTTGTTGGGAAGTTTAATGTTGCATTGGTCCTCATTTATCTAACAGGAATAACTTACAAATTGTGATTTGCTAATTAAGGAAAACCTCTTATGGAGGAAAGTTCTTCAGCATCACAAGATTGATATTTATGACGGGGTTCATTATGAAAAATTATCATTTCACTTATTTTTTTCTGAATTCATAAAATTCTAGTTTATGCCATCGATACCAATCTATAAGTAACGAATGAGAAATAAGAAAAAAAAAGAGAAGAGATTACTATTGTTTTTATACGTAAACAATAAAGAACAAAATGAATGGAGGATAGATTTACAATAAATTTCAATATTTAAAATCAAAAATTACAACGCCAAAATTTAAAAGTTTCACTTTGATCGTAGCATACAATAAATAGCAACGATATATATTTTGAACTGGAAAAGAAGTTGTCAGGATTTTTAGAAAATTTTCTCCTCCCAGGTCATGTTGCTAGCATATTATGGTTTTGTCGCATTGACATATCGGACATAATTATGTTAGTTGTGTCGAGTTATCTCTCTCAATGCATTTCATGATCTAGATCAAATCGTGTAAGTCATTCCTGATCCAGTAACTGATATTGTTTTCTTATTGGTTCTGCGATGAGATTGCTTCTGCGTAATTCAACTGCCATAATTTGCAAATCCTGATAAGATGTTCTCAGTTTTGAACTCAAAATTTGAGGATAGGAATGTATATATACTTTTTTTCTCGATATTTTTCCACCTTCCCGGAACAACTATTAATATTTCATAATTATCATTCCTAATATTAGTATTAATATATGCACATATCATTTGCAATATCAAAGATTTTTTAATAACTAAGCACTTTGCGAATATTTCCGTAGTTGTTGAAAATAGCTGATGTTTACTGAAGTTATGAAATATATGGAAAGAATTGAAATAGCTCATACATCCATCACTCTTATCCCAATATTATTGTTAAATTTCTCTTCATTTCAAATCATTTTTAACATCTTGTAATTCGTTGTATTCAAAATAACGAAATAGTGTGGATGATGGTTTGTGATTGAAATTGAATCCTACTCCCTTAGAAAGAGATTTTTGTTCAATACATGGCCTAAGATAAGAGGCTTGCATAGGTCTATCTAATTTCATCCTTACTAAGCACTATGATAAGGACTTGTCTGTGATAGAGTGTAATAGCTACTATTATCATCAATCAAAATTAGGTCAAACTCTCAGCGGAATTAAATCAGATGCTTCTAGCAAGATCATTACTTACGTCATTCATTCGATACATTTGCCATTTTATTTTATTGTTTAAATAATCAGTAATGTTTAATGATTTAATCCAATGGTTTGCATTTTACCTAATTTTCTTCTTTCTATCGTTTAGATATTTTCAGTTTGATTGCGCATTTTTAACGATGACATTTTTGACAAAATGTTACGTTATGCGTCTTTATCTTTGTTATATATTTTTGAATAATTGATTTCATGCACTTTCTCTCATTTTTTCCTATCAAATTTGAAAAAAAAAAAATGATTCACAGATATGTATGCGGAAAAGATTGCCGTAATAGTTTGCAGGAAATTTGGTATAAAATTCAAACATTTCTCAAGTTATTGAGAGTAAGCTTGATTCAAGATAGTATTGGTTCGGTCATCGGAAAATTCACGAATTCTTCCCGAGAACGCCAAAGAACTTGATGGGACCTGATTACTTCCCCTAGTCCACTTCCTTTTCCCATTGAAATGTTTGTTGTCACTATTTGTTACATTCACAAAATGATGTAATTTACTGGTGGAAAAATTCAGAAAATATAGGAATTACAACATGCTATTCTTCCCTTTCTTCACTGACTGAAGACAATCCCTCAATCTTGAATGGACGAATAAACAAAATATGAATACCTCAAGGGATTTGTCAACATCTTTGACATTCAAAAGAAGTGAGAAGGGGATGGATTAAGTTGTCTACGATAGAAATGGATAAGCTGAGATGAAAGAAGATGAGGCAAATGTGGAAAAGAACAAATTGTGAAATTCCTGGAACGTAAAGAAGAGATCGAAATACCGGAAGAGTGTATAAGGTTGCTAAATTGAACTTCAGGAAAGAAAAAGAAGGAAACTCGGGAAGGAAAGGAAAGGAATGGAGACAAAGATGAGAAAAAATTTGTTTATTGTTGATATTTTTGCTATTGGCGTCTTTTCAAAAGTATTCAAAGTGCAGTAAGCAAAAATATCAAAGTGCAGTAAGCAAAACATTTTTACCGATGATCTTTGTATTCCATTCTTTTTTTTTTTTTTTATTGATAACTGCCGAAAGTTATTTTTCGCAATTAATTTGTTGATATTATTCTTCTGTTGATCAATCAATAATCGTTGATAACTTATCGATCTGTCGTAATAGTTTCAAACAACATTACATCTTATTTAAAAAGATATATGAAAGTTTAAACTACTAGATCATATTTCATTACTTGGATGCAAATAAATCATATCATAAATAATGAGTGCAAAAGATGAATGGAATAACAAAAAGGATGGAAAAATAAGAGGAAGTTTTTATGAATGAATGAATGATTATTTATCTTTCCAATCAATATTTTTATTTCACTTTACAAACTATTATATTATATGAATAGTCTAGATGATATTATTTTCCGCTTCACAATGTGATATTTTTAGTAGCAAAATATTGGTAGTGTAAAAGAAAAAAAAAAAGAAAAAAGAGGGAATTCGTCTTCCGGTGCTATTTTTAAACTTTATTAAATCATCAGAATTTATTTTACCACTTCTCTGCTTACAAATGCAATGTTTTGTTTCATTTTGAAAAGTAAAATGAAAAGTAAAAGTTTGTTATGACACACATTCAAGGATATATGTTATTGGTGGGATGATGATGATTTTAGTTTTTGTTTCTTTTCAATTTCATTTTCAATTCTTTCACAGCTCTTCTTCATTGAATACTAACTATTTCAGCATTGATTTTCTTTTGCTAAGCATTATTTTTCAAATCCACCAAATGTCAATTCGTATATGTGTACACAAATTCAACATTGACCAAACATCAATTTGGTGTAATTTTGTTTATTCTTATTCTTCCTTTTAGCTTATTTATTCATCCTTTACTCTTTTTTTCTCCTCTCTCTCTCCTTTCTTTTAATAAATTAAATTTATACAATATTATTTGACCTATCTAATTTGGAAATTATTTTTTGAGCTAGAAATAGTACAATAGAGTATATTAGCAATAGTGTTAGTTGTGTTTGAACAAAGATCATTGCGCAATTCCAACGAACTATTCCACATTACTGGAATTGATGTTTTCATATATTGGAGTAATATTTTAACTTAAAATATTACTGAAATTATGACACGATTATGTGGTGATGCTTGTGACATAAGTATTGATTAGGAATTAATATTATTCTGACATTTGTCAACATTTTAGGGTCAGGGTTTAATAAATCATATGTGAACTATGAAGAGGAAGACATAGATGTTATTATTCTCACAACAATATATACTTGTCGTGATAGTTTAGGCACTATTAAACAATCTGAAACTTACCTAATATTTACGTGAATCGTTAGCGCAGAATTAATAACTGATAGTAAGCTTTTTAGACCGTCGTTTTTTGAGCATTTTAATCAAAAAAAAGGGATCAGGTTATAAGGTATGTTCAACTTTAAAGGTTGCATTTTGCAGTTTTTGTGCAAGCTGCATGATTATACTCTCTTATCCCTTAATTTGAAACAATGACTGGAACTAAAATTATCAAAGATTACGATGAAAAATTAAGCATACTTTGTGTATTCGATTCATTCGGATTCTGAATAAATCGAATACAGTTTAATCCTGAAATTCCTTCTTAACCTACATTGTACATTGCAAACAAACTTTTTTCCGTTCACATGTTTATTATCGAAAACTGCCATAAAAAAAAAACATGAATCCGTGAGCCCAACATTACCACAGAAAAATTAAAAATCTGGTCAAGATGATAAGTCCGGTCAGGATGACAAGTTCACATATAAGTTTTCATGCAAGATTTTCGAACTTTTCGACTAAATTGGTGGTGAGGAGAAGAAGGTTGAAGATCAAAAATAGATGCTCTGTACAACATTTTGCCTTGTAGGTAGTCATTTGTGGATTTGTCAGGAACAGTCTCCATGGTAACCCGTCTATCGAGTAATATAAATGTCCAATCTCCATGACAACCCGTCCTTTGAACAATGCAGATACCAAAGAAATTCTCGAAAATTGAAAGTCCTACTCCTTTCTCAAACGTTAAATAAGTTAAGAAGATAATACTGTTGAAGGATTTAAAGAAGCAAAGTACTCATTAGTAAAATTGAGTATTTCATTAATTCATTTCAGCCATGTAAACGTGTTCCTAGCAATTCATATTTGAAATATTTCTGGAAATAAATTGATTGTTATCTTGGTAGTAAAAAAAAATGAACTTTATTCATTGAAAGTGAATCATATTGGAAATGCAAATTGAAAAACAATTTTTGAGCGTTACTCCAGTACGGACATTGAAATTACTGAAGATAAATGGAAAAAGCGAAAGTAACTTGATCCTCTTGCGAAATTCGTCAAAGTCACTAGTCTTAATTCATAATTTAAAGCGGAAATAAAAATGAAGAAAAAAAAGGTAATGAAATAAAAGATAATTGCTTTTAACATTTATCATTTTTCCGATTTTCTTTATCTTTCTCATCTACAAGTTTGTTTATAATATTCCCGTAAATGGTTCAATGTAAAAATAATGCCATTTAGGCATTAATCATTTGTGATACTAATTTTATCGAATAATAATTTCAATTTAATCGTAACCAGTATTATTAAATGATTTTTTTTTTTTTAATTTTGCCACAAGCATTTTTCTTTTTTTTTTCATTTGTAATATTAGGACCATTTCATTTAATGCGATCTAACTTGTAAGTGAAAAAAAAAGGAAAGCTAAATTATTGTAATTGTTGATCAGATTAAATCTATATAAACTATCATAGTTTTAAATTATCCTTACAGTCCTGTTTCTCAGTCTTCTGATCCATTTCCTTTTCTCTCGAGATAATTCCTTCCCGAGACAAATTTCTTCCTCTTTTTGATTTATTCTTATTCATACATCGTTCGCTGCTTTCTTTAATGTTGCTATTATGAGAATTATGAAGAATTGCTACTTCAAAAGCTTATCTGTAACGCTTACAATCTTTATTCGATTGCCCTTCTTTTTTTCTTTTTTTTCTTAAATAAAATTTGTCCGTTTTATTTTTTTTCTTTTTTCTGACATCCGTTCATGTTTTTCTATGCGTAAAAATTCATCATTATCATTGTCATTATTATTATCATCATCATCATTATCATCGAGAGAGAGAGAGGAGAAAGGTAAAGGAAAAGTAATAATATTTTTTTTATCTATTAAATGATAATACAAATGATAGTAAAATTTTCATAAGCGACAAATGGGTATATGCCATTTGTATTGAGATGACAAATTTTTTGCAACATATTTCCAAATGCAATAGCGGTAGTTCGATTGATGAGAGCTATTATTCATAATAAAATTTATTTTTTGTTTTATTTATGATAAACTATGCATTATACAATCTCGCACTTCTTTGTTTTTCTTTTTCTTTTCTTTTTTATCTTTTTCCTTGCTAAATATTTACAAACAAATTTCATTTTTATTTTTTGAAATTTCAGTGATGAAATTTGGAGCAACACACCTATTAACGTATGTTTTAATAACGCCAGTTATCGTATGCCAACAACGACATAAGGATAAAGATGATGCATACGTTGATTTGATTCCACTTAATTTGATACCAGAAGGTTGTAGTTTTGATTCCTACTACGGTTATGGAATCGTAGATGGAAGCTTGGAGAAATGTGATAAATATTCTGAAGCTAAAGCTGGAGGTGAAGAATTCAGTTCCGAATATGAGGAAATCAAATGTCGTACTTTAAGAGGTGATTTTTTTTTTCCCCTGATATTATTGCAGAATTGAAATGTGTAGATAAGTTTTTGACAATAAATTGATTTAAAACGCTGCATACTTGGAGGGTAATTTTAACTTGGTTTATCAATTTTTACATAATATTACGAAATGATTCATATTGGGAATTTTAAATTTTAAAAATACAATAATTATTGCAACAACAAAATTTCATATTTAGTGCATGGAAGAATGAAAAATAACAAATGTGAATGCAAGCCTGGATGGAAGGGACCAATTTGTAACGAATACTATGGATGTCCCACTGGCTTCTCCCTATACAATAGTGTGTAAGTTTTATTTTCTTTTCAGGTTGCTAATTTTGACATTCCTTTAAATCATCTTATTCTCAGTTATACGATAACGTAAGCAAACTTTTGAATTTGATAAAGAATTAATTTATCAGTTAATTAAAATTTCGAACTGGTTTTGTAAGTTTTTTGGTTGATTTCTTTTTCATATATTTATTCAAATTAAAAAAAATTTCCTGCTCAAAATTGTTTTCATATATATGGAATAAAATTTAATTTACAAGAGCCTCAATAAAGTTAGTGAAATTTAGTTTTCATTCATATTGAAATATTTTCAACACATCTTTTAAAAAGATTCGTTGTACTTTGATTCCTCAGTCTGTCTTTATTGTGATAATTTTAAGCAAACAGCTAACAATTAATGAAATGATTGAAAAGATGTCACCTTAACAGTGATGTAAAGTTTGATGATCTTAACATTTTACGTGATTATTAGAGACACTATTCGTGCTATTGTCAACTTTAGACCGAGAAAGCTTTAAAAAAGAAAAGCAGAAACAATTTTTAGATGTACACCAAATTCATGCCAACATAATGGAACGATCGCTATTGGTTCTAAACAGATCGAATGCATTTGTCGGGCTCCATGGGATGGCCGAAACTGTGAACGACTTGCGTGTTGGCGAATGGCTTCGAAAGGTACACTATGACATTTGACCTGATTATTTATCATTTCATTGAATTTACCAACTAATTATCAGGTAAAAAGTTTTATTTTCTAGTGAAAGCATTTATCAAAAAGAGAGAGAGAAAGAGAAAGAGGAAATGACGTCGGCCAGTTAATGTTCTTTTCGTTTTTCTATTTATGATTATTGTTTGCTAATTATGACTTAATTAACGATGAAGCTGTTATTCATTCTATATGATTAAAGAACATGAAAGGAGATGGCGCAATGCGGGTGACAGATGTCGTTGTGCCGATGAATATGAAGGCGACAATTGTGATAAGATTATCAAATGTAGAAATGATGGTGAAGTTGTCGATGGAAGGTTCTTGTGATTTATAGCTTTCTTCATTTTTTTTCCCCCTTTTTTATTTTTTTTCTAATTATTTGACAACAAACTGCAGTATTCAAATTTTCTCCCTCTAGATGCATTTCAAAGCATTCCGGATCGGATTCCTCATCTATTTATTACAATTGAATGACGAATTGCAGTACATTTCAGTTGCACTTCATCCTTTTATTACTTTTGTTCAAGTGCCATTTTAGCATCTCATGCGAAATTCGTATCATTTGCAAATATCCTTTTAGGGAGAGGAATAATGTCACCTGGGAAAATGTTGAAGAGAGATATGTAATATGCCAAACTTAACTACTAAAAATCAATTTTAATTTTTTATTTACTTATGATTTATAAATCCACCTCGAATGTGATAAGTTTACTGGAAAAATGTTTATAAAACTTCGGAAATCTTCCAGATATTTTTCTTTTCGAGAATTTTTCTATTAAGCAAATAATAAACAAATGGGATTGATTGTTTCTGCTTGCAGTTGCAAATGTAAGGATCCATTTTATGGAGAAATCTGCGAAAAGAAATGTCCTGCAAATCAGACGTAAGTAATTCAAATAACTGATAATTACTCAATTTTATTAAAACGGAGAAAATTTATAAACGTGCTAAAAAAAAACGTATCAATATCAGAAGTACCAATTCAACAATTTCAGATGTGGCGCGATAGCTATCTGGTTCTCACCGGCTATCATATTCTTAGCGTTTCTATGTTTCTGCTTAATTCGATTGTAAGTTAATTTCTTCCGAAATCCTGGTAATTTAATCAATGGAAAAACGACGGAAAAAAGAACAGTTAGTGGAAGCAGTTAGAATTATAAAATTCAAAAACTTTACAAAAAATTGGTTGAATGCGTTTTTATAAATTTTTAACAGTTTAGAACAAAAATGCGATTGAAATTTTAGATGAAATTATATATTTTAGAAATACTTTTCCGCTTTCTCCAAACGAATTCCTCTTTTTCCCTTTTTTTTTCATTTATAATCTTATTGATATCAATTAAATTCATTTCCAGTAATATTCCATTGATGCTTTAATGCTTTAAATCTCATTCTTGAATTTCGGGACCGATTATCCTGAAAGTTGTGTCATATGTAATTGGTTGTGAAGGATGTTTGCTGCATTTGTCATTAGTCTTCATAAATGTCTGTTATTATCATTATTATTACTATTATTATCATTATTATTATTATTATTATTATTATTATTATTATTGTTATTATTATTATTATTATTATTATTATTATTATTGTTATTATTATTATTACTATTCTTAAAAAAAGGGAAATTTTAGCTTTCTTCGTTTTTCCCTGCTATTCTTTTTCTACCTTTTTTTTCCTAGTAATATTAT
>NW_018108297.1:58623-62409 GCF_000183805.2 Loa loa | reverse complement strand
TTATTATTATTATTATTATTGTTATTATTATTATTATTATTATTATTATTATTATTATTATTATTATTATTATTATTATTATTATTATTATTATTATTGTTATTATTATTAATTATTATTATTGTGATTATCATTATTAGTATTAGTATTAGTACTGAAGTATTTCTTCTGTTGGGATATTTCGCTTTTCTTTTATTCCCGGTAATCAAAAAAAAAATTTAAACAAATAATTGATAGTGTCCTTTCCTTTCATCACATCGTTTTTTAATGTGAAAAGAGTTTTGCTTTGCTATTTATTTTCTACTCCTTCACCTTTTGTCTTTCTCACAAAGTTATGCTATTAGAATTGTTAGGCACTTTTATTTGTTAATTAACAAATATCTTAAACAAGCAGAGAATTATTTCTGCATCATGCTTTAATATAACTTTCTTGTTAACCTTTCTTTTGTAATATCCAAGAAAGAAAATTGCAAAATGAAATTCCGTTTCGATATGTACTATTTCAGCATTTGTTTAATTTAACCAATGCATCATCATTCATTATCTCTAATTTAATACATTTTAGGAAATTTCGGTAACTTTCTTTTTCAATTTTTAGTTGAGTAAAAAAAAGAGAAAGAAGAATTAGAAAAATGTACTTTTAGCTTGGCTGTATTTAAATTCGTAATCAATTTAAAAAGGAATGAAAATGATAAATAGGTAAATAGTTTCTTACATATACTGATCCCTAGTAAAATATTTATTCCCCTTTTTATATGTGTTTAAATTTTGCGGGTAAATGAATGTTTAGTATTATACCTCATTGTGTTATCATTTAAATTCTAAAAATTAGAGGAATATAAAATGATGCGCAAATGGTATAGGTTAGCAAGAAGTATGATACATCCACTCCTATGGAAGATATGTAAATTAGAAAAATTTCTCAATTAAATTACCAAATGTTATTTGTTCAAATGTACTGCCGCCAATTTATACATCCTACAACCTTTCATATGACTATTGCTTTGCTTCCTTAAATTTACTTCGCTCTATTAGAATTGGCGCTTTTGTAGATGATGTATCAAGTACTAAATCCATGCAACATGATTTTCGATGTTTTTCATTTTTTTTCTTTGTAATTTCTAAGGTTGATCTCAATTTGATAAATATCTTTGAAAAGATTGCAATGTACACTTCAACATTTACCCTTCATGCATTTCAACATGTAATCTATGAAAGAAAAAAAGAAAACTCTACAATGAGATGTTGTGTTAGGATCGGTAATCTCATCCGGAATATTCTTTTTACTATTATTATGCAAAATCTAACAATTGTTCAGGTATTTCCATCCTTTATTCTTAATATCCTACCATGGATTCCATTGGAATTACTTGAAAAAAAAATATTTATTACAATTACATAAAAAGTATTTGTTAGCGCAATTCTTGGCATCTTGACAAAAATGGTAACGACGTTGTAGTTATTTTTTCATCTTTGCTATTATTTTTTTAGCCGAAACTAATCAATTCCTTTTTGCAATGATTTTTCCACCAATTTGAAATCCATTTCTGTTGAACAATGAAAATTACCAAATAACATACGTCGATTTTTTTTTTTCTGCAATTGATGTTTAATGAAATAGATTGGCATTCAATTCATTATTAGCATATTATTCGGCAAAAAGTTCAAAGTTCAGAGGAATTCACAAACATTTCACTCCAATTAAATTTTATCACATACGATAACAATTTCTGTTTGCCTCATTTTCCACTTATCATGCATGCATATTTTTTAACTTTTCATTTCTTTTTTCACCATTTATCTTTCAAAAAAAAAACAAATTTCTCCAAGAAGAAAAAATGCAAAATTTCGAAATGAAATGTTAAAATTTCAAAATTGAGGATGTTAATCAGTAAACAGCTCTTTTTTTCCGCCGAATTGGACCTAAGTGTGTTAATCGGTTTAACTAACTAGTTCTCCTATCTAGGAATAATTAGTGAAATGGAATCGGAGATCCCTCGTGACAGTGTTGAATGTGTGAAGAAGAGAACCTCGTTGACCTCTTCTCTGATGAACCCTTTCGCCTTCATCCTTTATATGAGGATATGAATAGCCCAAGTAAAACTCAAGCGATGGATTATTCTGGTTTCATAAATCCTGAATTCTACTCATCATACAATTCTGAATGTTACATATCCGAAAATCCTGAATGATAACTAAATTAGGCAAGGTCTTTTCGTAATCATTACTGAAAATCTGATGCATCAGTAAAATATTTTTGAAAATGTTGGAAGCATTTAAAATTGACAAATAAATCTGTTAACTGATTATTTTCGCCTTTTCCATGAAATTAAAGATGATAATCAGTGAATTCGAAAAGGAGAAGAAGGGGCAAAGGTTGAATTGAAATGAGAAGGAAAAGGGACAGGACAGAAAGATGACAGGTAATGATGTTGAGGAGAAGGAGGAAGAGGAAGAGAGTACTAAATTCAACTAAACTGGACGAACTAATATTTAAATGCTTGCGATTAAATGGAGTATGAAAAGATTAAGCATAGGTGAGCGGATGACAGGTAAGAGGAAGGGGGGGGGCGGAAGGGAATGCAATTAATGGATATCTGATAGGGGTAGTAGTGGACATTATAGGGCAGACAGTGATTCAATTCCTGAATTTAACTAAACTTATAGTGTTCGCATGTAATGATGATGTTTCATCGATCACTGACCACTTACTTTTACCTCTACTACTTTTATTCCTCCTTATTCATGTGTGAGTTAGAATTTACTTCATTTTTCTTTTTTTTGATACATTTGAAATTTAAATTTGAATAATCATAAGGAACCGAAAATCCAATTAATCTGAAATTAATTAAACAAAAAATAATTTTAATCGATTTAGTAGATTTTCTTACTATAACAATGAGAGTGATGATGGCAACTATAACAGTGATAACCATAATAAGTGCAGCTAGAATGGTGATAATCATATGATAATGATTATGGCTATAACTATATTGCAATTATCACATAGTGATAACATATTGAATATGTGAGTGAGAATATCATGCTTATTTTTATTTTATTTTCTCATAGTATTTCATATTGTCAGTCTAGATTTTATGACTTTGAAAATAAAACTATGCAAGTTAACTGTTAAATTACTAAAATTTCTAAACAATGAAATTAATTTGAGAATCAGAATGAGTTTAAAAATTTTTCAAATTTTTGAATACTGAATGAATCAATGACAATAACGGTTATAGTGATAATTCTTGGAAGTATTTGAGAATTATGTTTTCCATTTCCATTTTATATCACAAAAAAAGTCGTTCAGAAGTGCATTTCATCATTAAGGTAATATGCAACCATGTTTTCTCCAAACCACTATTTAACAATAAGTAATTTTTGATACGTACAATTTTGGATTGGTAATCCTTTTCCTGTTTCTATCCTATTCTTGTCCCTTCAGTTTATCATCCTGAAACTAATAATATATGCTTATCAGCAAATTATACGAGGTTAAATTAGATATGCAATTATACCACTGTAATATGTTTTCTAGTTTTTCTTTTTTTTTGTGAAGCTATTCTCAATAATTTACTCTTTTTTAAATCATAATATTTACCAATTTTAGTTTCATTTCATAAAGTTTTTAATTGATTTTAATCACAAACTAATTTTATATCTCTAAGCAAAATGTCTATTTACAAACTTAGGCATAAAAATTCACTCAAAATACTGAAACTGCATTACTCTCAAAATGGACAATAGCATATAACTTATGAATGATTAATCAAACTGTGTATT
>NW_018108297.1:51775-58603 GCF_000183805.2 Loa loa | reverse complement strand
TGTTTTCTCCAAACCACTATTTTAACAATTAAGTAATTTTTGTATACGTACAATTTTGGATTGGTAATCCTTTTCCTGTTTCTATCCTATTCTTGTCCCTTCAGTTTATCATCCTGAAACTAATAATATATGCTTATCAGCAAATTATACGAGGTTAAATTAGATATGCAATTATACCACTGTAATATGTTTTCTAGTTTTTCTTTTTTTTTTGTTGAAGCTATTCTCAATAATTTACTCTTTTTTAAATCATAATATTTACCAATTTTAGTTTCATTTCATAAAGTTTTTAATTGATTTTAATCACAAACTAATTTTATATCTCTAAGCAAAATGTCTATTTACAAACTTAGGCATAAAAATTCACTCAAAATACTGAAACTGCATTACTCTCAAAAATGGACAATAGCATATAACTTATGAATGATTAATCAAACTGTGTATTATTTCGCCAATGTTACCTTACAATGTTGAAGAAAAAAAAAGGAGGAATTTCGCAACATTTTTATAAAAAAAAGTTTGCGAAATATTTGCATTCAAAAATTTTTTTGAAAAATTTTCATTTTTAATAAAACTATCAAAGTTTTCATCAGTACAAAAATAAAATAATTCGTTTAATATAAAAGAAATGGTCGCAAAATTTAGGTAATGGATGCTTCCCACCAGTTTACTACGAAACTTATTCGCATTATCCGATGGCTTTGTCAGGTATTCTTACTGTAATAATTAAATACTACAAATATTTTTATGTTTATATCAAACTGTACAAATTATTAGAATTAACTAAAAGATCAGTTTTTAAATATTTCATATCTTTTAAAAGTAGCCCGTGATTTTATCATTCCAACTTGTGTTATTGAACAAAAGTTATGATAAGGATATTGTCTATGTTTTCAAAAGAAGTTTGCGAATTCAAAAGTTTAAAATTAAAATTTGGAATTTGAGCCAGTCGTGCACGATCGTATGTTGATGCGACTGATTTCAATGCTAGAAAAGATGTACATCCATCACTGTTCACAGCATCATCAAATGTTCAAGAAAATTTGGACGTTGTACAGGAGGCTTCTGATTTGAATTGCCATGGGTTTGATAGAAATTGTCGTTGGTCAAATACGAATGAAGACGAACTGGACTGGAGAGTGCTATTGTCTACACCGGAAGCTGAACCATGGGTCAGTACGCTTCAAACAACTCATCTTCCAGGTCAGACGATAGTGTCATTTCAAACTAAGCAATGTTTTGCTAGTCAGTGTATATTATTTTATCTAATTTATCTAATTCAATTAAACTTCTGATAGTTCGGGGCGTTATATGTTTGTTGAAAAATTCTGAAATTTTTTTTTCCTTTAAATCCGCCGATATGAAATATGAAGATAAAAGTAATCATTACTCTCAATTACAAAAGATATAATAACTACCTCATTGCTTAACTATGCCTTTAAACAAGTAAATTAGTCCTGTTTTTACTCATTAAATTATTTCATTAATTTTTAGATGCAACAGCAGCGGTACTTCTATCCGCTGATCGTAGTGCATGGGATAGTGGACAACTTGTTTCCGATTTGTTGCCATGCATTATATCACCATTGCAACTGACCGCTACAGTTTGGCGATCCTCTTCAGATGGACCATTTCATCAACAACCAAATTTGCAGATTTGTAGTCGTAATATGCATGCCGATCAACCCTATTCAAATTGTATCCTGTTTCCCATACAAAATGGCATACCGGTTACCGTGCGCATACCCGAACCACGTGATCCCACTACACCTGCCCAGGTTTCATTTAAAACTGATCAAAGAAGAAAAAAAGAAAAAAAACAATGAACCAGAATTTTGCTTTGTTATTTGAGGGGTGAAAAATCATTGCATGGATATTTTTCGCTCAAAAATATCTGAAAATTTCCTGAAAACGGAGTTAATGACCATTACTTGCAACTGCGATTGCATGATGACAATTTAATTTCTCGACAATACGACTATAAATGAAAAGTTTTGCAGCTGTAATAAGAGAAATAAGTTGAACTTCTCATAAAATTGCCATATTTCAGATTGTTTTGTTGGGTGATAATTTTGTTAGAAAGCATGGTAGTGCTATATTTGTTCAAGATATCATTGTGGATGGTGATCTGGTACCAGATTGCACCATAACAACACCATATACCACCGAACATTTCAATAAACCACAGCATCAACAGGCTAGACGCTTGATTCCTTTGCATAACTTCCATGATTTTACCAATAGTCTTGTCGAAGTTCAAGAATTAGATCCCACGCAAAAAATAGCCAATCTACGTCAACCATCGACATTACAATCTGTTCCATCTTTATTACCGGATTCTGAATCCCTAATGGTTCAATGTTTGAAGCTGTCCTGCAATCCGGCTGGTAAGGCATTGATGTGACAATTGTTGCCATATTTACTCATCAAATAACTAAAAAATAAAGTAAAATAGAAAAAAAGTAGGAATTCTGACCATCACATCGCTTACTAACCGAAAGTATGGGTCAAAAAAGACGTCAGAATTTCGTTACAAACAGAATTTTATGTTTTTACGTTGTAACAAGTTGAAATATGTCGTACGTGATATGCGCCATGACCTACAGTAGCTATTACTCACAAATGATTCTCGTCTGTCACTATTAGTAAAAAACAAATAAAAGTTAAAAAATAAGAAAACTAAATAAAATAATGTTTTAAATTGGCGTATTTTTGACTTGTTATACACATCGTAACTACCTGTTGCGATGAGAACGGCTCAAAAATATTTGCAGCACATTTCCGCCAAGATTATCTTTCTGGTATTCTACAAATAAGTCTGTTAGGCTTTAAGCATTACAATTCTGCAAATATAATAAATGTACAGAGAGAAACTGTGACTGGCAAAATGGCATTGCTGGATGGATGGCTGCGACTGGAACTGATGGCTTTTCAAATCCGTTGACTGGTATTATGGTACCACCTGCTGGAACAAACGCATTCCTGATAGCATCCTATAATGATGATTCCAAAAATCCTATTCGCCAAATTATCAGCCCACTGATAAGTATTTCAACTGCACCACAACCTATACACTTCTGTTTCTATGAATATTTCGCCCTTGAAGGAGCACGCTTTACAATGTGTACTGATGAATTTAACCAAAGATGCTTTTACTCGAAAACTGATATCTCCAAGGATGGCCATTTACAGGTATACACCAAATTTCAATCAAATTCGCTTTCCCACAACTTGCTTGTTTTACTTAAAAGTGATTAAGAAGCAGATGTTGCGTTAATATTAAAATGTGTTGCAATTGGAGCGTAACGCAGATAAGAAGTACGTCAGTTTCAGAAAAGACTATAATTTTGTAATTCTGATGTTCAAATTACCGAGAAATAGTTTTTGCATCAAAATAGAAAACCCTCAATGTAATCTATATCACGTATATTTAACTGCTCAATCACTGTTTGTTGTAAAATCTGTTCAATAAAACTGGAATGTCACCATTTGTCCCCATTTCAAATATTGAAGTTATATAAATTATACGAAAGAGTCTTTGCCCGAACAATTGTTAGGTGTTTATGGTATCAAGTTTAATACGGCACCGATCACATGATCGCCATTTAATCAATCTTTAACACGAATTTTTATACTTGATAAATAACTTGAGTAAACTTTTACTATCGCTCTTTTGAAACTTCCTATAAGCAAGAATTTTTGATTTGCGATATTTTTGAAGTATTTATATCAATTTTTACAATCAGAAATCAAACTGAACTAGAAAATGAATTGAGAATTTCGTTATTTTCATTTTCAAATACAAATTGTCAACATCAATATTTTTAGGAAAGCAGGCAGTGGAATTTTCAATGCACCGAACTACCGAGTGGAACATACAAGGTTGGTTCTACAATTCCATAGTTATCGCTCCACTTGAAAAAAAAAAAATTTGGATTTAAATTGCTAAATTCAATTTCGAAATTTTAAAGAAAATATTTTGTGCAGATATATGTTTCGGCAGAAAACAACGGGCCAAATCAAGGCGATATTGGTTTCGTACCATTACGATTAAGTCGAGATATGGATGGAAATGATCCTATCTGCTGAGAAATTTTATGTAATTTCAGGACTTTATTTTTTCACAAATTATTTATATCTTGCAATGCTAAATTCAAACCATTGGATTTTTCATTCACCAATATTCAATTTAAAAGAAATCTTGCAGATATTTCCGGCAAACATGTTTCTTTTTTTCTTTTTTTTTTTAGACAAACAATCGTGACAAGTACAAATTACTAATCTTGAATAATATGTAATTGCATTTGAAATCACATGTTTATTCCAAGCTTGAAACTTTTTGAATAAACTTAGAAATTATACATATATACAATTCGAGAAATTTCATGCTTTGGTTCATAGCTATTCAAAAATTTATTCCACCAATGAATTTGGCTTTATAATTGGTCAACTGATCGCAGCAAAATTCATGAAAATTCCTTTTCATTCTACTCAATGTTCCGCTATAGTCATACTTTATCATCAGAATAGCTTATTTGCTTAATCTAGAATAAATAACTTTTGGAAGAAATGGAAGTACAAATCTGAACACTAAGTAAATAATGAATGCAAGTTAACCAAGACTCAAAAAAAGTTGTCTCCATTGATAATATTGGCAATTATTATTTCGCATTACATTTTTATCCGTCAAGACTTTCCTATCAAATCAAGTTAGCAAGATTAAATAATACCATTATCCATAAAAGGTATAGCGACAATTTGGACGATACTTGCAAAAGAAGATTTGTCAATTAAGTAGAAATTGGAGCGAAGGTTCCCTTCGCTGGAATTTAAAATTTAGTTCATTTCATACAAGGCTGCTAAGCTAAATTACAAATCAAGCGCATTCACTAATTTCAGTGTTATATATAACAAAAAGCAACAAATATGCTCATTAATATCAGGAGATGCATTTATCATCGCTATAACGATGGAGAACATCGAACTGAAATACAGACACTCCCGAACTCTGCGAAGAGAAAAGAGATAAAAGGAGATCACTAACAATACTGATTTAAACCCAATCCAATGAACTGAAAAGTTCCAATCAACAGTGAGCAAGCAGCAATAATCTTCTGCTAATCTGCTAAATAAAATTGATGACATCGTCCCATTCCACATTCTGATTACGTCGAATCGTAGCAAATGTAAGTTCAAACCGTTAAAACATAAAATATTTGATCTCCCTATGTTACATATATATATATGTAAAATAGAAAAAAAAAAGGGACATTTACAGCTCTGTTCTTTATATGCCACACAAAAACATAATTCACAACTGAGCTCTTAATATGCCACACAATACGCATAGAAAAGATATTTGGACGGCTGAAACTAAAAACGATTAAATTGGTTGGAACTGTTAGAAACTGATTTAGTATTGCTGTTAGGAAAAAATACAGAGACGTATAGGTCACAATTTGGATATGAAATGCGACAAACAGCAAAACGATTGTAGAAAAACAAAAGAAAAAAAAGTGATAATATGACTGACAAATACACAACGGAGAAATTATTATTGTTTAAATAGGTGGATTATATGATTTGATTAGTAGCACAAGAAACATAAATATATGTACAAAGAAAGCAGTAATAATTATCACTAATTGCAGAAATTATATTTCTACCACAAATTTACTTATTTCAAAGAAAAAGACAATCTCATATTACATGCTCGTATTAAAAAAAAAAAAAAAAAATAAGGATGCATTTTCGTGCACATGACAAAGCTACTTTGCTTCACTTCAACGTATGCACTATGGATGAACCAGAAAGATAAAGGGATCTCAGAAATCAGAACTGCACTGAGTACGTATTTCGTATTCAGTAGATGCATGTACGTTATTAATCCATTGAAGAAAATGCACCGCAAAAACTGCAAAAATTTTACAATTTTTTCAGGGCAAATAGAATTTTCTAAAACACAATTGCTAACAATGAAGACATTATGCATTGCAAAAGAACTTTAAAAAAAAATCCATTCACCAAATTTATTTCCATATGTTCTTAGAATGAAGTTACATATTTCTACAAAAAAATTTGCATGGATGAAACTGACGGACCAGAACAAATAATGGCATATTTGTCGAAAACATATGGATAAAGCTGATGAAGCGCAAATTACCATCGAAACACGGAAAAGTTCATCAGAACATCTGAATCGTACAAAACTGCACAGTTATACAATTCCGAACAAAAAATCCTTATCAAACAAAAAAAAAAAAAACAAAGCTTTTCATGAATGCAGATCCAATCCCTTGAAGACAGTTTCTTACAGTTGCTTAAACATACAATAAAAGTGAAAAAATAGCAACTTAAACAAGCAAAAACATAAGTAAAAGAAATCACATCCGAAATCCGAAACCATCCGGAATCACGTAAGGGGTTACCTTCTGGAACACAAATGACTTATTCACGATTCAAGCTATCCATACATCAGTATAATACCGTTTCATCATGAAACCACTTCAAATTAAAAAAAAAAAGGAGGAGCAAAATTCTTGAAAAAAGAATTGGATTCAGTATTGATTAAAGTTGAATTTGATAAGTACCTGCAAATATGTACATAGAATGCCAGTAGTAATAAAACTGTAAGACAGAGGGAGATTTTGAGAAGTCAGGAATCATCATTTCCGACAGAAGACTCGCAGCAAAATCCATAAACAATCTTTTCATTACAGTGAATTATAACACACATATATATATATATATATATATATATATATATATATATATATATATATATATATATATATATATATATACGTACTCTACTACTTACTTACTTAC
>NW_018108297.1:41298-51325 GCF_000183805.2 Loa loa | reverse complement strand
ATATATATATATATATATATATATATATATATATATATATATATATATATATATATGTATATAATCTCAAGCATTCTCCAGTTACCTTCTTTCATAAAATTTCAAAAACGTATGAGATTCACGCATCTGTGGAAGTTGGCTCAGTATTAACAGCTGAAGCTGATGCGCTTGGGGCTCCTGCTGCTGTTGATGATGCTTCCACTGGTGACGATGAGGAACTACCTACTGCTGCTGATGATGCACCTAAAAACTGACAATATCCTAAGCAAAAACTAGAAACAAAAACCTCATAAAAGTACGAACATTTGAAGAGTGAAAATTATCTCTTAACTCTCATTAAGCAGAAATTCAAGCAACTGGACAAGTCTGAATAAATCTAGTAATACAGAAAATTTCATACCTCTTGCAGAGTTCTGAGGTAAAAGAGCAGCATTAAGATTCGGTTCGATGCGCAACTCTTGTTCGGAGAAATCGAAAATTGGTGGCACTTGTCTACCATTTGGCAGTTTGCAATTAGGATGGCGTAACTCATCGAAAAATGTATGAGCACATGCTTGGAGTGGCGACAACCGAGCATTAGGCGTATATTCCAAAAGACGTGAAACGAGATCGACCGCTTCCGAGGGAGTACGTGGACGAAACACCTGAAATTTCGAGTTTTCACACTTTTGGCGTATGACTGCTGAATAATGAACGTGATACAGCCATGTTGCTTAAGGAATGATAATGTTTATAAGCTACATGTCATGATGCAATCCAATAACGTTAAGATGAATGATGGCATCGATTACAAAACTCTACTTCCCAAAAATAGACCCATAAAAGGCAAAATTGATGAGCTAATGGACGTACGCGTTGCCAAGGATTAGCTCTGATTTGTGGGAATCTGAAATCAGTATAATTTGGATTCATCTGTTGTATTTGATCACGTGTGGGTGTGCCCAATACTTTAATGATTTCCACGAGCTGATCCACACCTGAGTCGCCAGGAAAAATTGGTTGTCCCAGCAGAAGCTCTGCAAGCACTGTTCCTGCTGACCAAACGTCTAAAATTAAAAAATTCAATAGTGAAAATTTATATCACAAATTCAAACGTTGTTTTTACAGTAACTTTGTGATGAAAAAACAAAATATGCATCCAAAAATTTACCAATGCTCGTTGTATAGTCCGTAGCGCCAAATATTAATTCAGGAGCACGGTAGTAACTAAAAATATAACAGTAATTGCAGGAAAAAAAAAGTGAAACAAAAGGGGAAAATATGAATATGAATTTTGACGGAAACAAATAAACAAATAAATACATATCAGCATAACAATTCGATAAAATTACCGAGAGCAAATGTAAGACACATTGGGTTCTCCTCTGACAAGATGTTTTGCGGAACCGAAATCACAAAGCTTCAGCACTGCTGAATCTGGATCAAGCAATAAATTCTGCGGCTTGATGTCTCGATGACAAACGCCCAAACTATGGATATAAGCCAATGCTCGAAATAACTGATACATATATAGCTGAAAACATGAATGCTTCGAAATACTTCATAGACTAAACTTGATATCTCGATGCAAGTTAGTCCAAAAAAGATTAGTAATTACAAATCGGATGGTTTTAAACGATACCTTTATGTAAAGTGCAGGTATTATTTGCCGCTGTTTCGAATAATGCCGTGCAACACGATAAACGGTTTCTGGTATATACTCGAGTATTAGATTTAAGAACAAGTCATCTTTCTGGAAGCAATCGAAAAAATTCATTTACATAATAAATCAAAGGAGAATAGAGGGATTAGCCAATCTATACTTGAGCTAAGTGGTTCATAACTCATTTAATGTCTTGCCCATCAACAGAAACGTTTCAAAAGTGTATTTAAAAAAAAAGAAAAAAGTGATATGCTACCAGATGGAAAATATATGAAAAGATTGGTTTTAAGCCACATGAAATGAAATACCTTTTCCCCGCTGGAGTAAAAGAAATATTTCAATTTTACAATATTCTGATGCTCCAATTTGCGCATTATTTGCAGTTCACGATTCTGAAAAAGTTCGTCTTTAATGATCATTTTTAATTTCAAAATCCACTGTCCATCCAATATATGACCGATTAGATATGACGATTTCGGTAGTAAAAACACAATATTGATAGCAGAAATGTACAAACTACGACCCCAATGATTTAACAAGCATTTTAACATAAGAATAAAGTAAAACCCAACATTTTATTTGTGAACATTATACACCCTTGGACACTACAAGCTTCAACAATGGGGATGGGAAATTTTACAGCAGTAATGACATAGCTAGAGTATATTTATTTGCACAAGTCCTTCCATGAAATTCCCTTCCTAGTATTCAACCGCCATAATGGGTAAAAAAAAAAACTTTCCATCGCCACAAAACGTAAACAGCAGTCATCAGAAAAATGAACATCACCTAACAAGGAATTTCGAAGTTGTAATATATAATTACCAAAATTCACTAATTGCAAAACAAGTTTACCTTGAACCTTTTGTCCTGCAAAACTTTCTTGATCGCGACAAGTTCATTAGTATCAGCAAGTTTGGCAAGATAAACTACTCCAAAAGAACCGTTGCCTATTACCTGGAAACATTTACCTGGCAAAAAATGATAACCGAATAAGCAACTGATATAAAAGCACTTCAGAAAAGAATTTATTCCTTTGCTTTTCCTAAAATCGCCATGCTAGTGCCTATTTCTATTACATTTTGGCATTGCCAGATTTTACATTTACTAATACTTTAGTTATACGAATTCCACTTCCTTTAATGGTAGTTCCTTTGACTGAGGACTCCAACAGACGCCACGGATAAAGGAGAAAAGGAAATGTAGGTTACTGTATGTCGAAATGAGGTGTTGCTTATTACTCCTCGGAGTATGTCATTAACCCATAGATTAAAGATGACAATTTTGATTTTCCTATCCAAAAAAACATAAAATGAAAAATCTATGCAATCACGAGAAACATAAAGGAAAAAGGATTTCACATAGTGTTAGTATTATATACGTAACTTTATTTCACTGTTTCCTTGAAGATCAGGATTAAATATGAGCATTATTTTTTGCTTCAAACATAAATTCAAGTAATAGAACCTTAGTATCGGAGTACTGCACTTCAACTTGGCGATCCGGCCCGTAACCAGGTGTAGCGACCACGGTAGTTACTCGGTTATCTGCTTTCGATGAGAATAACTGTTTACTCATTTCTGTTAACAAAAGCAGTGAATGGAGCGATCAGCTGAAGAAAACAAATCAAACCGGTCCAAATTTTAAATAATGGTGACACATACACGTTTGGAAATGAACACAGGGCTTTGTAAGCAAAATCTATTTTCCATAGATGTAAACGACAATTTTTCCTTTCACAAATCTGCACTTAAAAAGGTGCATAAAATAAACATATGTTACACTATCAACAACACACAGTCGAAGCTTTAGCCACGTCATAAGAGGACACATATTTTGACATACACTCCGTATGTGTAATAAATTGGAAACATTCATTAAGCCTTCGATCCAAAAAAATGATGAGGCAATTCCGAGTTTTCCGCGATACGCCTTTTATGACAACGCTGTATGGTGATCTAAATCATCTTAGAATACTACAAGCAGTTACTCAACGAATTATCTTCGAATATATCCATGGAAAGTAAAACTTTTAGAAAAAAAGAAACATAAAAGATCTAGAAGGGACGATTTCCAAGAACATTTAATTCATAATTTATTTTGCAAGTGTTAAAATCAAAACTCAGATCAAGCACTATTCTAGTTGGTTACGTGTGATAAATAGAGTGATAAATCTGGAATGGTCGCAATACAGGTTAGCAGATAAGTGAAGGACAAATAAAAGAATAAACATACGTGCAATGTAAGTAGAAGGATGGTGCGAGTAAGGAATATGAAATGCCGTGCTCAGCTGTCACCAAAATTGTTAGTGCGCCGTTAGTAGATTACAATTTTGGAAGACTTAATTTTTTCCGATTGAGATGTTTTTTCACAGCCACATGTCTCTCACACGTCAACCTGCAATATATGCAGTAGGCTTAGATTTTTTTAATCCACTCTTTTCCTACATATCATAGATGACGATCATTTTACATAAAGTCATGCTAAAATCTGATAATAATTGTTTCTAGAATGTTCCCAGAATGACAATGGTTCAAGCAATCTTGTATCGCGTGACCAGGATATCGATAATCCGGTGAGATTAAAGAAACAATGATTCATGCGCGATGTTTAAGTGCTAATATCTTCATAGATCGAAATGTATTGTTTACATTATCAGTTGCATTTATTCTTATGTTTCTTAACAAGTTTGTAGTGAAAGTACTTTCAAATTTGACTACTCCGATCAGAAATCATATGGAAAAATTCTATTCAAATTTCATACAAATAATCATAATTCATTCATAAAAGATCAGCTACACTATTTCATAGCTATACTATTGCAGATCAGCTACACTATTTCATAAAATTACGGTAATACTGGTCAGTTTTTTTGGATTTCCTAAACAATATTAATAGTGATGACAGCAATAATACGAATATAAAGTAGTTATTTATTTCAAAATCATAAATCAACAACGTGAAATAACTACTAAATTACATAACAACATATCATACCACTCTTCTCCCACTACCAACAAACTCATCTAATCCAATAAATCACCCATCTTATTCACATAACTCTTTCTATAAATAAAAGCATATAATATTTCTTTCTTATTATGGAAAAATGGAGGGAGAAAAAGATGATACATAGAAAAAAAAAACGAAACAAAACTGGAAAATTTAATATAAAATGAGATGAAATGAAGATGGCTGACCGCTTCATTGAAATGAAAATGAGAAAGACATTAGTGCAGTGATGACGTGCTACTATAGTATTATCAACCTGCTAATATCAAATCAGATTTCAAAAATCAAACAAACAAGCAAAAAGGGAAAGATAAGAAATGTGTTAATGATTTACGGATTAGAAATGACCAATCCCTGGGCCATAACTCCCAGTCTCAATTTTCAGCTCTTTCTGTCAACCTTCTCATCCTTTCAACACTGACTTCAGCCGACGTGAAGCTTCCTATCGCTTTGTGGGTTTGTGACCAATTTGCGAGTGTGACGGGTGGACCGTTTTGCTACAACGAGTTTATGTAATCAGTTATTTCGATGTCCCCCCAAGATTCCGTAGATCGGTTGATAATCATTTTATGCATTCCTTGATTTCATTGGAAAATTTATGAGATATCTTGGTTAGTGGAGGGAAGAGAAGAGTGGTTCCAGTACTTTGTTCCTTTTGTCATTTAAATTCCAGTATTCTGTTCCCTTTTGTCATTTATTTAATTCCGAAAAGATTTCCGGTAAGAGAAATGACGGAATCAGTATCCTTCTAGATGTCCACCTAGCATAAGAATAAAATAAATCTATCACAAAACATCCTACTGTCACGATACGACAACAAAATTGTTACCTTCCGGATACCCTGGAGAACGCTGCAGGTATGTGGAATGTTTACTATAATACCAAAAATTCTAGTATTCTGTTCCCTTCTGTCACCCAATGCCATGCAGAACTCCGGAAGCCTGCTTTTATCGGAAATTCACTCAACCCTTTTTCTATTCAGTATTAGTTGTGACGTGACATCTACGAACCAGTTTACAGTAGGTTCCTTTTTCTTCGCCTTTTGAAATTTCAAACAGTCACAAAATCACCCCATTCCTTGCTTTGTTTTAAACTCATACACCGATTGAAGTAACAGAATACAATAAAAAAGTGTGCATCGGCCAACAGCAATTCGAAAAGGGTCGTTTGGAAGTGATGGGATGGGTCTAAATTGGAAAAGAAAATTTTTGAAACATAAGGCATTGCTCCCTCGCCATAGTATACTTGTAGGTATCACGTACATACGACACGTCAGACACTTGTCATACTGTTTCCAATTGCTTGAAGATATTGGAAAGTCCAACTGACCAAGTCTGAGTTGAAATAGAGCAACTTACATAAGACGACCGTGTAAAACTTTCACCGACATTTCATGGGAACTAAGTAATAACCCTAATCCGCTTAAATCTCTTGTCGATGCCTCTTGTTGGTACCGGTAAAGATGTTAGCCGTTCACTTTGCAATAAAGAGAAAAGAAAGTTGTGGAAGAAAAAACTTTGGCCTTTATTACTGCAGTACTGATTGAAAAGTTCGGCGATAATATTCAAACATGTATACGCAAGATAACTACAATGGGAAAGTTGATTACATTGGAACAGAAGTTTTGGTTAGAAAATGTCACCTATGCTCACTAAATTCAGCAATATCCAACCCAAGATAAATGTGATCTAAGCAGCAAAAGCTCTGAACGTGCCTATCTCATCAGGGTTTTTTGTTCTCTTATTCGTGGAAGCACCAATATATATATAACACTCAAGGTAGGTTGAGAGATTAACTCTTCTACCATTTTCAATTCTCATTACGTGCGTACTCCTGTCTTCCCAATCTATTTATGAAAGACAATGAAAAGGATGGTCGTTGGAGGAGATGAAACCAAAAACTGTCGAAATATCACAAATTATAAGGCTGCAGTTAATGTTATCGTCACAGAGTATCTTTTGATCGTAACAGTAAAACCGGATAAGATTCACCCTATCAAATCCTATTTTGCAAAAACCATGACTCTGTGCATATATTTTGAAAAACTGCAGAATAAATAATCATTTCCCTTCCACATCGCATACAGTTCTCATAAAGTCTATACTCTTAATTAATAATGTATGTTTTGTTACTTAAATTTGTATATACGTAATTTATTAGCTGACTATCTGAGTAGTAATTTCTTTTACAGCGCTCCCTGTACAATAGAAGCAAATAGGAAGAAAGGATGTGTTCGCGCGTTCGTAATATTCATGAAAGATACAAAGTAAAATTCATCCTTTAACTCAAATTCTAGTGAAAACATTGCATTTGGTTGAATTCAATCCTTCGCAAACAATTTTCCGGAACAGTTGCAGATGATTTTGCAGGGAATTCGTATACCAGTGTACTCTTTGGCCCAGCCAAGAGGAAGTACATCACGTCCTGTTCCCTAAAATAGCAACATTTTGATATTCCCACTTTATTGTTCGTGAATTTTTTTACGTCAGGAATTTCGTTTGCTTGTGACTTCGCTTCGACATTTATCGACAAACCGAAAAAAGGAAGTTTATAAATGGTCATTGGTCATTGGTCCTTATCTGTCTACTATCACTTAGAAAACTTCAATAAAATCGTGTTAATATTATCGTTAAATCATTCTGTCCAATACATCCTCTATAAGCAGCACAGCTGTCAAACCACGCAGTCCATCTTTAAGATTGAATTGCCAATCAATCAGACCGACTGATCATAGCTATCAAAAAATACCCTTTTGGACTTTTGAAACGAAATTTTCAGATATGTGTCCTTTGGCCTAGCTTAACTCTTCCGTCTCTTGTATCATGAAGAAAGTTCGCAATACAGAAGTATGGAAACTAAATCCTGCCCTTTACCTACCACATAACACATATAGTTGAAAAACAGTTCATTTTCTGATTACCTGAAAAACTACAGCACAAAACCGTTGGTTACTTCCCTGCTCCATGAATTCACTGTTCATAAGTTTATGCAAATATTGCTTCACGGTCACTGCTTGTTCATTTCCATTTGATTTTAGCATTCCCATATAATCATCCGTGAAAACACAAACAATATTGGATGCCTAAATTGAATGGAATTTTACTCAACTTTTTTTTGTTTCGTTTAAATAAATGCTAATTAACAGTCGGATAAAACGAATCGAGTAGCTACCATTGTTAAATCTTCATGAAATAAAGGAATGAAATCATTTAAAAGGAAGCAAAATCCAAAACACAGAAGAGGGGAAAAGAGACGAATTAGTAACAGCACAAAATCCAAAATCTTCAGATCAAAACAATGACATCCCATATTTTGGCATTGCGGCATGCAAAAACTTATGGGAAGGACGAGAAAGTGATTTCATTTTGCAAATGCCTGATTAATTAGACAGTTTTCATATTTGTCGGTAGGCTTGGAATTATTTTTAAACAGTTGATTAAATATTGAGCAATAACTTACGCTAGCAAATAAAGTATGTAAGCCTTCAAACTGGCAGGTTGTTTCCAAATAGTCGTCAATATCAAATGCTGACATGCTGATTTGCCTCGCTTGCTTCCTGAAATGTGTAGCAGGATTATGGAAAGATACCGTTCATCTCTTTATTATAATACTTGCCAGGGAACTCATACATTTTAAATTTCATAGAATAACTTGATAGAAAAAACTGAACCAAACATTTTCTAGGGTTTTATTTTCAATAGAATCACTAAAAACATTTCACTAATTAGATTAGTTTGAAAAAATACCTTAAGTTTTTCAGGAACCATTTATAATTTTTGCGCAACGCGACACTTGTGACAAGCTCATGGTGCGTCACCAAAATAACTGTAAAACATCCAACTTCTTTCTCATTTCTTCACAAAAATATGTTTCGGTTTTTGGGGTATCTTAAGACAGGAACTTAGAAATGTACACAGTTTGCATAAAAGTACAGTTTTTGTTTAGTGGTAATGAAAAATTACATTTCTGGCTGCTAGCTACAATATTAGCATTCGACGCACTGTGACGTACAAAATTACCAGAGGAAGATGCAGAACATGTAAGGATATCGTTTTTTTCAGCATTCACGAACGCACCTCCAAACAGATACCATATATGCATAAAATAATTCCATACTGAATTCAATTCATTTTAAAATTAATTAGTCATTTTTTAAATCAGGATTATATGCAAAAACAAAACAAACCTGAATCAGAGCTCGATATTTCCGTGTTATCAGCGGTTCTTATTGTACTCTCAAGATAAGGTTGGAGTGATAAAAGTGCATCGACCCGATTGATTTTTGCCAATACGTTAAGCAAGTTTTTTAAAGGACGATGAGCAATTTCTCGTAGCACATCCGCGGTTGGGTTTGCAGATGTTCGCAAGTGCTGGAAATGAATTTTCCAATCGAAAAAATTGGTGGTTTTGTGACAATCAAATGTATGAAGCTTGAGGGAATGTTATAACTCATTATGTAATCACACAGAAAATTTGGAACTTCTCATAATAGTCAACAGAAAATTATACAAACCATAATTTTGTTATTCGAAAAACCAAATTCGGCGGCAACGTATTCCCAATTCAGCATAGAGCCAAGTGAAGGAGGATTAAGACAAAGTTCTACTTCCTGTAATCCACGCATTGGTAAATCAGTAACAGAGATATTTTCAGGAATTTCCGGGACTAAATCCCATGCACACGGAGGAGGATTGTTGAATGAGAACAAAGAAATCGATTCCTTTCCTTCATCCTAAATAATAAAATCCCAATACTTTCAAATTAATGTATATTTAGTCAATAATTATTGGTTAATAAGACACCTCAATTAATGATCATTGATAAAGGGTCTATGTCGTGATTTTATTTTTCAAAATATTTCATGGAAATACCTGATTTAAAATAACAGCAGGAGATGGATATATGTCACTATCGAGCTCAACGTCCAACGATACCGACTGTGGCTCAGAAATATCCATCAATTACCGCAATGAGTAGACAATTAACCATTGATTCCTAATTCTTGCAGTAAAATTCCAACTAGGTGCAAATTTCCGTACACAAACATATACATACTTGGATAATAAAAATTATTAGAAACGACCTGAAATCAAAGAAGCGTGAAGCGATAGGAATTCAAACACTTACAGTCCACTCCGTTTCTTCCTTTGCATATCTGAACGGTGCCTTCGTTAGGAAATGTAAAAAACTGTAACTGTAAAGTTATGAACTGGAATTGCAAAGTTTGAATTGTAAAGCAAGCATCTTTTCAAAAAGAAAACACTTTGGATTTAACTAAAACGAAAGTTCTAAACACAGCAACCAGATATCCATTAGTCATATATATATATATATATATATATATATATATATATATATATATATATATATATA
>NW_018108297.1:37272-41278 GCF_000183805.2 Loa loa | reverse complement strand
ATATATATATATATATATATATATATATATATATATATATATATATATATATATATATATATATATATATATATATATATATATATATATATATATATATATATATATATATATATATATATATCTGACCGAAAGCAATTCCAATGTGAATTTTTCAAAGGAAGCATTAATTTTTCAGTGTGAGTGAACACGATTAACAGCAATGCCATTGGCAGAGTGACTGAAGAGAATATTTTAACCACTTATCCTGTAATTTTATTGTAGGGAAATTATTGGGAAAATTATATTCAGTAAATTGTTATATCAATGGAGGACATTTCATATTCCTGATAATACAGGTTATCGAAGATTTCAACAACAAATTTTCAAAGGTAAAACCAACAGCCATTACTATAACCAGGCGAACAGATTACAAATAAATGCTTTCCATTTGTATGATACCTTATGGGTGCAACACGAAAAATATCGTGCATAATTTATTCTCCTAGATAAAAAATATGGGTTCGTATTGCGTTTTACAAATTTCAACTATATGAGCATATTATAAAGCTTTGGCAAAAACCGTCCAACTGGGCACTACAAAACAATCATTATTAACTTAAAAATTAAAACAGTTGAATTTGATCAGTTATATATAATGCAGACGTCATAATATGACATTGAAAAAAAAAAACAAAAACAAAGAAAAAAACGGAAACTCCAGAGGCATCAAATATTTGTGATGTGTTTTAAAATGAAAAACCATATCCAGAAATCATAACTGAGAAAATGTATTGTTTAATTAACATACGCTTGAAAACCACAGTGGACATCAATAAAGCTATCAACCAGGAAAAATACATAAGACAACAATTTCTGTGCATGACAAACATCCGCAAAAAGTGAACAAATAACAAGACCAATAGAGAGTATAGTATTGATGAAATAGATGAGATCTTTCTATCGCATTTTTATTATTTCAGATGGATTAACTCTAGATAATTTATTTCTCTGATAAAATGAAAAAATTTAGATTATTAAGATATATAATCCATATCATGTCAAAAGCACCTAACATGCAATAAGTTTCGAATGCAACCATAGTTAAGCAAACAATGCAGAAAGTGCCATCACATGAATTAAGGCGACTTAAGATCACGCATTACTTTCAGACAAATTTCGTAAAACATAAAGGCTAAACCGGAACTGCAAGCAGCTTTGAGCTGTGACGGCCATAGTCCTTTAAACAGTCCTGCAGAAGAAGCATTGAAAAGTGGTAAAGAAAGAAAATAAAGAAAAGACATTTAGTAATATTTATTGGAAATATTTAAATCAAAACCAAAAAATGGTAACATGAGTTAGAGAAAAATAAAAAACGCCATCCATACTTCATCCAAAACATGAAAAACTAATACCTGTGACTTTTTCATCTCTCAAAATTGCAGCAGTGGTGGAACGCATCGAATGCCATGGTAACTGCTTGAAACAACCGAAGCCATGCGCCTAAATAAATAAATTTTATCAAATACAATCAACTTCGGCGACAGATTTTCAATAACATAACATATAATTCATGCTGACGTAAAGAAATTGTAATTTTTAACATTTTGAAATTTAATTTGAAACAGACTTGTAAACGATGTCGAAAAACGTCTAAGGGATAGACCACTGTTTTTGATATTACACCAGCCAAGGCGCCACAACATAACGGTCCAAAAGATTCTAAAAGTTTATCAAACTCAAATGACTCGAAGTTTGAAGAAAGTGATGAAAGAAATTTCACGCCCAGGAACTTCGAAATATACCTAAATAATCTGGAAGTCTTTCCCACGAAACGCTGAGAACGTTGTATAGGGAAAACTGCAAACCTGCAAAATACAAAAAATATAAAAATTAATTAATTGATTAATTGATTAAAAATTAATTGATTAATTCAAATTAAAAGTGGAAAAGACATAAAATCTAATAAAATCTTGGAACATTTCAATGACCAACCAATAAAAGGAGCAATCTGAATTAAAGACGGAGTGAATCCCCGGAAAAAACCACGAAAACCTTCCGATTTCCAAATAAAAGTTATGGCATGCAACGTCCCATTATAAACCTATAATTTCAAATATTACGTGCAAAACACGTGTTTTTAAGTTTTGCACAATTCGATTAGACCGGAATACCAATCCGTGGGAATGTACTTTATGCTGAGCTTGAATGATTAATCTTGTCCTGATAACATCGAACGGCAATGAGAAAGCCGTTCCTCCACATCCAGCTAACGCTCCGCAAATAATGTCCGTTACTCGTCGATTTTCATTTGCAACTGAAAATCAACTACTATGTTTAACTGAAAAAAAGGTAAGCAACTGCTGAAAGTAACCTATGAATAAAAATACAACAAATTCAAAAAGTCGGCTGTATGAATTTTCAGGTTAAATTAAAGTTAGAGGTTGGAAAGACAAAAGTAAGAATATTCATAAGAATTTTTTACTCGCTTCTTCTATATAGCTATTCAAAATAAGTTGTGGAAACATACGTGGGCATCTAACTGCCTGTTCAGTAAGGAATTCAAAAATAGCGAATTGCACAATTCCATAAATGGCGGACAACCCTTGAGCAGGAACATGACCTTTCCAGAATGCCACCAATCCTTCATCCTCATAAATTCGTGAACAAGCTTGAAAAATGCCATGATACTGTCCTTTGGTTTTGCCGAACGTCGGTTCTCGTTGAACCTTGAACAGTGATGCTTTTAAAAAAATGAAAAAATAATTATGTCAAATTTCTGGGACAAATCCACAATATCTTATATCCCATAATTAATTTCAGGAACAAATATATGAATTTTGTTTTTAGAGGTTATAAGTTCTACGAAGTTCTACGTTCTACGTTCTAAGTTCTACGAACTTTCCCCCGAACTAATTTCGGAATAATGAACATTTAAACTACTGTTACTTTAGTCCCAAATCCCTTGTAATCTGACTACCTATTATAACTTTGTAATTGCATTTTCTCTTGAATGCGCCAATAAATTAAAGTGCTGAACAAATATTTGTTATTTGAATATGTTGTACTAAATAACTTGTTTAAAAAATAGTAATTTGCTATATGACCGGAACTGATTACATACTTGAAATCGAATTTTTAAAACATCAAGAGGTTGTATAAGAAATCTCGTCGCAATTCCCGTAATCAAACCCGCTGCACTGTACTCAATTGATGTCAATTCTTGGGTACCATATCCAATCATATTTTCCGACTATTAATGTCCAATAGATGAATTTCATATAATTTCCACAGCTTACTAATACCAAATACTTGTTTACTATCCTCAGAACATGCATTTTTTTTTCTCTCTCTCTCAAAAACAAGAACACTGGAAAACGACGATATACGTTTTGCGAAAAACGGAAAGAATGACGTTACGATATGACATTCAATATCTAAATTGGTATTGTTTCAGCTATAAAAAAAAAAAGACCTGAAAAGTCTAGAAAAAACTCGCCCGCAACAGTCATCAGTAATTCATAATGCACAATAAAAGAAAAAAATGCCTTAGATGTCAATTTCACCTTCTTGAAAACAAAAGCAATTCTGGAAACCGGTGTCAAATCACGATTTAAATTTCAAAAATTTTAAATAACTTTTCAATAACTGTTGAAATTTTAATGAAATACTGTCACCAGAAATTAAATTAGCTCTCTGGTCCAATTTTTAATGTTAACTTATTCAATG
Source organism: Loa loa (assembly GCF_000183805.2). NCBI lineage: Eukaryota > Metazoa > Nematoda > Chromadorea > Rhabditida > Onchocercidae > Loa > Loa loa. Next base: position 37,570 of record NW_018108297.1, on the reverse strand, counting down.
TTATACATCCTATCTTACCACTCATTTACTTGGGTATTTTTTTGTATTAATGGAAGACGGATCCTTTGATTTTCTAAACTTTAATTTATTTTTAAATTTCAAACAATATTAAAACCCAGACTTTAAAAATTTCTAAAATCTTTTTTAAGAGAAATAAATAAAAAATAAAAAATGAGAAATGTTAAAAAAAAATTGAACAAAAAATGTTCAAATCGAACATTAGCCTTCAGCTCGTCCTCGCCCACTCCCTCTCTCTTTTTTCCATTTCCTCCTCCCCCTCTCTCCCTCTCTCCCTCCT
>NW_018108297.1:36057-37141 GCF_000183805.2 Loa loa | reverse complement strand
GACACTCTTCAATTTAAGGAAATGTTCCATTCCACACACAAAGACAGGAGTGAAACATTGTAAACAAGAGCATTTATTTAACTTTCAGTGAGGTCATTCTGCTCTACTACCTTCACATTGTAATTTTTTGTTTAAATAATTCGTTGAAACAAATCGATCCGATTTCATTTGCTTCTTTAATTTCACTGGAAATTTTGTCAATTATTTTCAAATTTAATTTTTTAATCAATGAATTTTGTTAAATAGACGCAAAGAATGCATGCAACATTTTGGATTAAATGGATTCAAAACAGAAAAGCTGAATGATTCATCAATGAAGATGATAAACAAGAAAGAAATCGTTAAAATGTTCCGACATTATTATTATCACCCAATCGATCATTTATCACCACAATATATTCTTTTTCTTTCCTCCTAACTCTCGAGAATGAAACGAAAGGATAAAATTTTGACGATTTAATTGCTTAATTAAAATCACTATGCTTTCATTAATTACATTTAGCTGTTTTGCTTTTCCATCACTTGAATTCTACTCTTCATTAATCAAAGTAACTTTCCAATGATGATTCAGTGTAAACGTCAATACTACTACCATTTGTTCTTCTATTCAGCTATTTTTTTTTCAGTGATTTCTTGAAATTCTTTTTTTTTCGTTCAAGTTCAAAATTTGTTTTGTTGCTGTTGTTATTTTTAAGTACGGGAGCCGTGAAGTGACATAAATCTACACTGTGAACATAGAATTAGCTATTGGGAAAACTGAGATTTAGCACGTAACTTACCGCGATAAGGTCAAAAATTCATCCAAAGCAGGGGAAGCTGAGCCGTAATTACTGCTACACAGAAATGATAAAAGGTCGAGCTTCATACCCATTCTCCTTTTGCTGTCTGGTGACGATACGCTGTTCTTTACGTTTTCCTTACCCATGTCACACTACTTGTCGTTACTGTTGAGTTGTCCTCAACCGTATGCATACACACATTATATCGAATGTCCTTGCCTCCTCCCCCTCCACCTCTTCCTCATCGTTCTTATCTACTTGCCCTGCCCTGGTCCTCATCTTTCCCTCTCAATCTACCAATCTTT
>NW_018108297.1:33977-36030 GCF_000183805.2 Loa loa | reverse complement strand
GTCCCCATCCCCTAAGCATCCATTTCATTTACCCGCATTTCACTCAGCTACTACGACGGGATTGTATTACTATCATTCATTTCTGATGACCGCATCCATTTTGTTTTTGTTTTTTTTTTTTATTTTCGTTCATATTTTTAGAAAAGATTTTTTTTTTCTTTCAACATTTTTTAACCATTTATAAAAAGCTTTACGCCAAATAGCAGCTCCTTTTTTTTCATTTATTTATCAGAAATTCACATCTTTTTCTTTTTTAAAAAATAAAAAAAAAGGCAAAGCATATTTTAGCGAAAAATAATCTCCACATTCATCCAGTGATTTATTTAACTTTCAACAAAAAAAAAAAAAAAAAAAAAAAAAGAAAAAAAGAAAAAACTGACATATTAGGAAGAGGAAGAGAATCATACATATTGTGAACATTTTTTGGTACTTTTGGAATATTTCCATATTTGTGTTATCATCATTGATATTGATGTATTGTTATTCATTTTTTTTTTTCATGTTACATCTTCCTCATAAGATGATCAATTTTAGCCATAAGAATACGATACGAAAAAGATATAGCAGTTTAGACAAGGAAATATGATCGAAATATTCGGTTAAAGAAGTACACTAGGACTTTCCTAAAATAAGCTATTTATTGTAGAAGTTGATAAGGCATTTATTGTGGAAATAGATCGAGGATATTTATTAAAAAATAAATTACAGGAATTTTGCTGTCGCATGTTAATCAATAATTATATGATTTTAACTATTAGAGGACCGAACAAAGTGATAGTTTGGTAAAATATGCTACCGCATACACATACATTATTGTTCATTTGAAATTAATAATAAATGTTTGTTGGTTTATGTCAAAGTGCAAAACGATAAAAATGTCGGCGTTTTTTTTCTTTCATTTAAATTAGTTTATATTCAGTCCTTCAAATTTTAGTATTAAAGAAAAAAAAAGTCGTCGTTAAACATTCATTCATTCAGTATCCATTCATTTACTCACCCATTTATTCATTCATTCATTGCTATCAAAATATGATATATCATAATTGGATGAAATATCTTCATCTTTCAATTATTACTTATTAGTAAATTTCGTAGTTTTTTAAACACGGATTTTTTTTCTTTTTTCAGAAATAATTTATCATGCACTATAAATGATACCTGAAAGAAATATGTATGCATAAGTGACAAAATCATAGGTCATTGATGTGTCACATTCCCGGTAGACAAAAATCCACCATTGCTAACTTATGTAACAGGATGAACTCTTTTATTGTATTTGAATTCGTCTTTTTTAACTCTCACAGATAACTAAGACATCCTTTCCTGATCATCGAAAATCAGTAAATATTACGTTATAACATAACTGTAACTGTATGGATAACAATGATTTATATTTTCTTTTCCTTTATCTAAGAGAGAAAGAGAAAAAGAAAAGGAAAGTAATTGCATATGCTTACCAGATGTTACTTATAAAGATACTTAATAAATCTTTGTTGTTATAAGTTTGTTGAATAATTTCGTTGTCAGCGTAAAACTAACGTATGACGTACACTTTATTTCTTTTCTTCTCTCTTTTTTCTTTTTTTTTTTTATTCCTTTGTAAATATTTTATACAAATAAAATAGTTTGTGTACATTTCGATGATAAAACAATTAAAATTCTTATATGTTCTTGAAAAAAAAGCGAAAAAAACTTAAATTTTGTAAAATTGTAAAATTTCGAGGTTTTTTATACATTCATACATTTAATCTAAAGAAATCTCTTTTTTTTCAACTTTTGAATTCATAGATTTTATGTCTTTTTTTTGCTATTTCTTGAAATTATATTTTGCTTCTTTTCAATATGTTCATTATCACTTGTTATCATTTCATCCCTTTTCTTTTTTTCATGTGCTACAATCATTGATGTCCTCTAAAGCTCTTTACAATGCGTCTTTTTTAAGTTAAAACATTTTGATTAAACAGTTCGATTCGAAAATTGATACTAAAATTCATTGATGACAATAATTAAAAAAAAAAAAAAATTAAACATTCAGTCGAAACAATTCTCTTAT
>NW_018108297.1:24642-33668 GCF_000183805.2 Loa loa | reverse complement strand
TTAACATTCAGTCGAAACATTCTCTTATGTTTTGTCTTTGTTTTTTTTTCTTCTGTGTAATAATAATAATTAAATGTTTATTTTGCAGCGTGTTTTTCTTTTCCTTTCGAACAAACGGGTGACAATGAATAAGGGTAACTTGGAGGAAGCTAATCGAATGCTCAATTTAGCTCTTGAAGAGCTTAATTTTATTGCTGACGGTAAATGATTTTCACTATTCGTAATTTTAATTATCGTTTTTAAACAATAAAACTTGCAGAAATTTGCTTTTCAATTATAATGCAGCACTGATTTATGATATTCTGACGTTAAACTATTTATCATAAATCCAATTTGTCGTCATATTTTCTAAGCGGGAAAAGGAAATGAAATTCTATATGAAATGATATACTCAATCAATCAACCAGTGTATGCTTCTTGTTTTTCTGTTCCAAAAAGCGAAGAATAACTGTAATTCTTTGAGATTTTTGAAATTTGATATCTTAATCATAATTTTCCTTTATTATAATCACATGCTTTACCTATATAATAAAAAGTAAATAGTACCAAAATATACGAAATTTACTCTCAACCATTCTACGCAATACACGTGAAGAGATTAGATTGGCAGTTGTTGCTGGCCAAAACCATAGTTTGATAGATGTGATGAAATTTGTTTTCGGCTAGTTATCTTTGATCACGTTGGTGACATGCGCTGATCTCATCATTGAAATGGATCAGTTGCTCAACTAATTCTATTGACTTTTTCATGAATGAATTTCCTTTTCTTACCATTAATGTTTATTTATTTGTTTTTTCCTTCATCTTTAAATATTTCAATTTTATTTTTAATAATTTCCTTACGGAGAAAAAAGGATGGAAAATTTCTTCCCTCTTTCCTCATCTAAAGATAAATACATTAACTTATATTCCATTTACGTTTGTTACTATTATTACTTGAATAATAAGCCCTTATCATCTTTTAACAATTGTAAACTTTTTCCTTTCTTTTCTTTTTATTTTTCGAAATGCTAAAGAGAATTTTTGATTGATGTACTTCAGTAACACTACACAACATACTATTATGCTTTCTTTTCCATTCTTTTCCCCCCTTTTTTTCCAAATAATGTCACTATGATTTAAATTAGTTTAATTCTTGTCATTTGTCAACTAATGTCACTTAATTCATTTTACTTGTCCCCATCTTTCATCATAAAACAATTGAATAAGGGCTATTTCGAATTGATATGACACAAGTCTACACAATGTCTCAATGAATGGCTGACAAGCGCATTTCTCAACTAAAACTTTTTCATTTGCTATTCATTTCGTTTTAAATATATAGTGATTTCATTTACTATTTAATTCAATGCTTTTTCAATTCCCACTCTTTGCATCATTACTAAATCTGAATATGAACAAGCAATATCCAATTTTATGTGTATATATATGTATACACATATACATATATATATATATATATATATATATTTAGAATCGAAAAACTTTTAGAATGCATAGTCTGTCGGATCCATTTCAACAACTTTCAGGATATTCCGGAAAGCGTTCTGTACTTTGGTATAAAATGAATTTTCTAGTATTTTCTGGATTTCTCTAATCTGTTATCATTCTGCATTAAACATCCTCGGGTACGCTTGTTATAGGACGTTTATAGTTTTATAAGAAAAAAAATCAAGGGAAAAATAGAACTTTTCAATTTGAATTCAAAAAATTTCAAAAAAATCAACGACTGATTCACTTACATCAAAATGATTATGGTCACGTTATTATCAATGATTCAGACATTTTCATAGATAATACATTCATTTGATTTTAAACAATTTTTTCGTTATTCTTCCAAAGGCGTTTGACAATTTATCGATTCCTTCTTCTCCCACAATTGGTCGGTCGGTCGACCATTATTCCATTGCTGTACGTAGGTATATATATGTGTGTGTGTATGCGTGTGTCTGTGTCTGTGTGGGTGGGTGTGTGTACATGCACAGAAGATGTATGTATGGTTGTGTATGTCTGTATGCGTGTATATGTATGTGTGTATGTGTACGGTTCTGTTCACCATTATCAACGTTTACCACTTGAACGATACGATCAGGTAACCATACAATTGCTACCGTTCCCAGATCACATTTCATAAACATTTTGAACTTTTTTCATTCTTAAAGAGTTTTTTCTTTTTTTGCAACTTCACTAAACAAATTATATAAATGATTGAGATGGGATATGATCGTGTTTCATTCTCACTTACCTTAATAGTATTATTGATCGAAATTTTAGATTGAAATATCTCAGTTTCGAACATTGTCCCCCAACCTTCTCATCAAATGACTTCAATTCTCGATCTGTCTGTCTGCTCGAGTTGATTGCCTGTTAAAGTTGTAAATGACAAAATACACTTATCGGCATTATTCAATTCAAATTTATATAATGTTTCATTTGTTTCCAATTTAATTAATTTTATTTTACTTACCATCAATGTTTTCTTTTCGTAATTTCTGATAGTTTTTTCGGAAATTCCACTAATTTCCTTAATATGAACAATTCACTACTTCGTAAACTCATTTTCCTAAAATTAATTTTCAGTCATCTTTTCAATTTTTTCGTTTTTTTAAAAAAAAAAGCTCATTATCGCTTGCAAGAAAGACTGAGTTTTCCTCATTAATTGTCCGGTCTTTGAAACTTACATTCTGAATAGCCTATTTTTAAGTTGTAGTAAGAGTATATGCATATTGCGTCATTATTATTTCATTAAGACATTGGTCAAATAATAAGCTAAAATTTTCCTGAAAAATTCAGTCAAATTATTTCAACAGAACGTTAGAACCGGCAACAGTTGACAATATTGCAGTACAGTAGAAGATAGATGTCCTAAAAGCTTTGTACAACTCATAAAGGCATTGTCGCATATTGGTTAGACTCTAAGTATTAGTAAGTTGATTTAGTAGGAACGGTTATAGTAGTTAGTACCATAAGCCTGAACATTTGGAAGATTCGTTTCAACAGGTTAGAAGAAAATAGTCCAAGTAATCCTGATAAATTCAATCAGCTTCTTTCCTTAGTCAATGTTTTATTTTGAGTTCTCATTGTTAATGTTCCATTTTACGTTTTCCGAAGCTTTAAAGTTTAATGTTAGATTTAGCTCAACCGATCAAATTTTGATGGTACAGAAGTAAAGGTACGATACGAAATTGACTTAGTCAAACTATTGGAAAAGTCTTTTTTCTTTAATTTTTAAAAGACTTTTATTTGGGGGTAAAAAGGAAGGACATAATTTGTCACCATCAAGTTCTGTCACTACTAAGTTTCATCTTTCTTTCCCAACCGTATGCGACAATTAATTAATCAATTAATTGTTCATGACGTTACATATCTATCTGTCAGCTAAAATACCATTGTTGTAACTTGATTTTGTGTTTGCAGTCAATAAAGAAACGATAATTCATTCCATTTTGTATTTCTCTCCTTTCCTTTTTTATATTTCTAGTTATGATGTTTTTACTAAAAATATTGAGTCCCTTTTTTTTTTCCTTGATAGTTCGAAAGCACTTTTTATTTCTTCAAATTTTATAAGCGCAGTTGGATGATGTATGCATTGACTACCTATATCATGAAACGAAATGCACTCTAGTTGAAGTTAAATAAGTGAGTTCTTTTGACCGTTGGAAAATGGTACATTTATCAAATAGCGCATTTAACGCGGTTACTTCAAAAGAAAAAGTGGAAATTGCACCTGATTTTGAACTCGAATTCATAATAGAATGAATACATAGTTGGATGAGATTTGGAGGGTATAAGAGGAAGTAAGGAATGAACTGTGATGGAATTAGATAGGAGCTGTGAAAAAAACATTGAATTCTGTGGCCAACTTTCTGATCGGGTCGATAGCTGAAAATAGATATATGTGGCCCTATAATCATTTTTCTTTTTTTGAAAGGCACGAAATGTTCATAGTTTGTTGGCATTGCTAAAAATTGTGTATGTTTTTCAGTTATTTAAGCTTTTATTAAATTTGTCTAAGGGACTTTTCCAATTAATGACTTTTCCAATCTACTAATTGAGTTAGCATAGGGTCGTTAAGATGGATTTCTTATAAGACTAAAGTTAAATTTTAATAAAGACCAAGCTTTATACTTTGCAGCTTGATTAATTTGTTCCAGATTAGTCTCTTTGTTTACTGAAAAAGTAGCAATTATCATTGACAACAAGCCTTTCATATATATGACTAGTTCCCATGATGTAACCTTCATAGACTATCATTATTTGCATTAATTATTCCTTTCATTATTCCTGCTATTTATTGATTCCCTTTAAAATATCAAAATTTAACCTCATTCTGTAGTCATATTTTTGGCTTGCAATCCTATGAATTTTGTTTACTTTATTGAATTAGAAATTGAATTAAAAAAATGGTCCTAACAGTTCACTTTTATATTCCGATTGAAAATTTAAATTAATGGACATGAGAAGAAATTTCAGGTGCTGAACAGAAAAGTGGCATTGAAATTGCCAAAGCGGTTTTTCAAACGAAACGAAAAATGGATAACAATGACAATACCGCCTCAGAAAATGCTAATGTTGCAGTTAGTGGTGTGCAGGTGTGTAATACATTGCATTTGTCTCACTTTTTCTTTGTACAATTAATTTCATTCTATTCACAAAATGTTCATTGATGTTCTGAAAATTGCCATCAGAACCTCTGTATAGCAATTCGATGAAATCGTCCTCAAATTTTGGAAGGCGACTTTCACATGACAACGTTTTCATTCACATGCAGAAGAATTGGTTTGACTCTAATAAAATTTTTCCTTTTTTTTCTTTTCTCTTCTTTAAAATTTCATAAAGCGATACTTTTGTAAAGGCAGAAAGAGTTGACAGAAGTCTTTTTCGAATATCAAAATTAGAAGGAAACCATTGGAAACTTTCGAAATTACATTGCCTTACATATTTTAATTCAGTCTACAAGCTACAAACATGAGGAAATTTTGAAAATATTAGCGAATAATTCCTGATCCGTTTGCGATCAACATGTTACAAGATATTTTTCTAATTAAAATTTTTGCAGACATTAAATTGGAATTCGTCGGTTAATAATTGGATGGATTATGAAAATGAAAATCATCGAGATTCTGGTACAAGTAGCAGTGACGGGATACCTACGTCGGATGCTCCTACCTCATCTACTACCTCAACAAACATCAGTATTTTTGATACCCTTTTACAGGTAAAATTAAGCTATTGTACGTATTTATGGGGTACAAAAATTAAAAGGAATGATTTGTCTTTAGCTATGTTAATCATATTATTTAAATCAAAACTGCTTACTTTGTTAATTTCAATTTTCACAAAGTACCTTGATAGTCTTAAAATAAATATTTGAAAAGAATACAGTTTAAAATCATAACTGATTTCTATGATGCTTATTTAAACCTATTTTGATGATGACAAGTGATTGTAAACACTCAAGTAAAAGGAGACTTGGTAATCCTTAGTAGTTCCTATCATAGATAGGTACATGATTTATTTTTAAGTAAAACATGATTACGTTGTCACAGGTTGAGTGACATCACTGTGATAATTACAATACATCATGGAACATCTGTTTGAGGGTATTCAAGTAGGCCGGAAATGTAATGTCATATTTTTATCGCCGAAAATCATGCATACGGTCCCGAACGACCGATTACCCAACCATCTGCTGGACCGAACAGAATGGCTTAGTAACATGAGTCTATTTCGAAAAGCTAATACATGTCCATGCCTAGTGTGCAGCTTGCACCATTATCGATAGACACGTTGTAGCGGATGATCTGATTATTCCGATAGTATAATTAATGCACTTTACATTATTTCATTTAGCATTGCTGAATTTCATTTCAATTATAATTTTCTCGAAATGGAAATAAAAATCAAACTCCATAATTAGAGGAGTTTCTGTACAAAATATATCGTAGCAGTAAGGAATCCTTCAAAAGTTGGTTGTTTACAATATCGTTAGAGGTTTACACTCTTCACGGAGAGCGAAATAAATGTCATAAGGATTTTACACTTTACTGTTAAATTTGCAAGTTCAGCTGACTGGTCATTAAACTGCATTACTCATTTGTGGTACAGTACCCCTTACTGACGGACACTACAATTTTTATGTCTTTATTTAAACCTTATTTACGATTTCATGCTAGTTGAATTAATTAGCAATGAATTTACTAATGATAATCGGATGTTTTTCTATTCATGTGAGATTACTACATGTGCAACTTATCTTTTTTCTTATATCTAAAAAGTTATCAAATCAGCTGCTTTGCATAGCATGGATATACAAATAAGTAATCCTTAAATTAAAAATGTGATGCGCAACACATTTTTAGCATATAGATAGCAAAAAAAAAAAGAAAAAAAAGAAAGAAACACAAGTAATTATAGGGAAAATAATTAACATGATTCATCACAATTACTGAAATTGACTTTTGAATAGACATTTATCCGAACTGTCAGTCTTCGAACATCACACTTTTCAATTGACATTACACCGATATCAAGTAATGTCAATTAAACAGTTTGCTTTTTCCCACTTCTGATACTATCTCAACTTTACCATTGCCATTTGAGATGGATTAACAGCAGTGGTTTTGCGGGACGAATTAATACTTATATTTCTGAAAGTTTTCGTTCATAAGGCTTTGTATGAAAGAGATTAAATGAATTTATCGACGGATAACACATGAATGAAAGAAAATATCATTGATATAAGAGCTGATATGACACCGATTCGTTGACGACATCTAATCGATTATTTGACGGAAGATGCATAAAAGAAAAACAAATGTTTTACTTTATTAAAAATCATGTACAGCAATACAATTATGTACTACAATCAGTGCTAGATCCTGAAACTGAAATGCAGCCATTTTTTGGTGAGATTAGAATACTTTAAATGCTGTTGTTCTCTCGAGTGCGGATTTGTTAATTTGGCCAGTTCTTGTTTTACGAAACGATAATTTTCGGCTTAAAATGTCAATAGAAATATTCTTGGTTGAAATGGTGCCAAATTCCAAAAATTGCACCGAAACAGATCAAATGAATGATAATTTCGTTGTCTGAATTATGTACTTATATTTAATGAATGTATATATTCGGTATATCTTTTACAACATTTCTAGTCATATGAAATTTTTTAAGGCAATTGATCGAAATGAGATATCGAATAGGCTTGATCTAGAAACACGATTAAAAATTATGAATTGGTTATGTGCCACGGAGGAGATTAACAAAGTGGTAAGTCTTCGTTTGAGTTTTTACATTAGAATTTCTTCCGTAAATTCTGCAATTTTAACTTCAACGATTGTAAAAATAAACATCGTAGTGGATCTTATTGATGTAAATGATAGTGAATCCTCAATTTAACTGTTTTAGAAGAAAAGGTGAACAAATCATTTAAATAATATATTTATTGTTACCACCGAAGATTTTATATACAAAAAAAAAAAAAAGAAAAAAAAATAGTGATAAGGAAAGAAAGGTGATGAATGTGTTTAGTGTCACTTTTATCTCTTTAATCTTTATTATTATTATTATTTGAATCTTTTTTTCCTCTATTTTTATTTTCGATTATTTTGATATTAATGATTACTACATTGTACTTGATTTTAGCATATAAAATTTGAAATTTTACCAGCTTCATTCTTAAAAATCAGAAATGGTATATAATCATAAGCACACTACACTGTGTTTAACATTGTGTTTATTTTATGGAATTATAATTAATAATTAAATTGTGCTTAAATTTTTTGAAGTCAAAAAACACTACAGCAAAATACCTTCCGCATCTTATTATGATAGTGATATGGAAATTGTACTAGTTAGACATTAATATATTGTTATGAAACGGAATTACTGATAGCTAAATGATCTTAGATCACTGTCATCGATCTACCAGTCTTTTTCGGGAAAGTACGGAAGACAAACTGAACTAAATAACATGACTATTCTTGATTTCGGGACATTATATACTCTCATTAATAATTGTAAAATAAGCTCCAGCTTAATTGATTTGATTTATAGTTTATAGGAGACAAATGACTACGTTGCGTTTCATAGGTCTGTATATTATTGTTTATTAGATCAAGTTTTCTTTTTTCTTTTTGTTTTTACTTCACCTAAGAATATATAGTTGAATACAGAACTACTCAATAGTGTACGAAGAAAACACGAAGTGAAGTAATTGATAATAATAACTACCCCTCATGTGAACGACCGGTAATGATTTATCAATTATGATTGGCAATAAGAATGTCAATTTGGAAGAATTTATAATTTTATCCGAATCTTTTTATTTACTCTTTTTCTTTTCATATATTCAAATTTTGTGCTAGGAGAGGAAAGATATAAGGGAACGGAAGTATTTTTTGATCGGAAAAAGATACCGCCATTAGTAGTTTGCAACAAATGACGAGGAGATATTATTTGGTTTTTTATTTCTGAATTTTATCACCTTGATAATTATATCTAAATTTTATGCCGTATTTGTATGCCACCAACTATTAGTTAACATAAATAACAAAAATTTTAATGAATTATTGAAATGTTTAATTGTGTATTATTAATAGTACGTACAGTTATTATCATATTTGCGTATTGGAAAACTAAATTATTAAATCTGGTATCTTAATATCTTCAATATCTTTAAATCAATCATTTTGCATTAATCAAATCAACTAATACGATCATTTTTAAATGAAAGATTCAATATCCGATTAATTCATATTTCTATCTCATACCACCTGCAATTTATCATCTTTCCTATTGTTGTAGTGCCATCGTGCTAACAAAATTATTATAAAACTTTTAGATATGTTGGCATTTTATCATACGTATGGTAGCTTGTCGGTAAGGAATTCCGTTTTAAAAATTTTAAGCTCAAATTGTAAAGCTAAGGAATGTTCATTCGTGGAACAGTTGCTGTTGTGGAATGTGTGTGTGTGTGTGTGTGTGTGTGTGTGTGTGTGTGTGTGTGTGTGTGTGTGTGTGTGTGT